>NW_026706201.1:0-255891 GCF_029867415.1 Vicia villosa | reverse complement strand
TTGTTGACTTTGAAAATGACCTGTAATGTCTTTGGCCATATTTTTCAAATGGTGAATGCAATGACCATGGGATCAATTGCATTTGAAAGATAATTGAATTTCCTTCAAAATGAGCTTTGGTTGACATTTTTTGGATGAAGGATGAGAGAGTTATGATCAGTCAAAGTTGAGTTGACTTTTCAGGCAAAAACCCTAATTTTGAATCTTAGGGTTTTGTTGATTTTTGATCTTTCCTTGATGAATTGTGATCATCCAATGATCAAATGTTGAATCCTTTGACAAAATATGGACTTTGACAAAAAATTTCATTTTTGACTGTCAGTTGACTTTTTTGGTCAAACGGGTCGTCTGTTGACTGTTTGAGCTGCTGACGGTGCGTCTGAGTGAATTGAAGTTTGAAAATTTGTATGATGGTACTTTGAGATGTATGGATGTATATGAAATCCATTTGAGCTCTCAAAACTTGTTGCTCCTGTTAAAACAAGAAAAACCCTGATTAGGGACTGTCTGTATAGGAGGCAGTTAAGCGTACCTGATTTTTGTGCAGTGTTGAGTTTCTGCTAATCATGTGATATTCAGAAGACTTCTAACACAAAAATCTTGGAAATTTGAATTGTGAATGATTGATTTGATTGTTTGTACAAATCACTGTGAATTGTACTGTCTGCAGTTTGTCTGTCAACCGACTGTTCGTGTACTGAAGCAGCAGTTAAAGTGAAAAATCAACTGTCAAAGTTAATTTTCTTTTTTTGTTGTTATTTTTGTTTTTGTTTGGTGTGAAGCATGAAAATTTATTTACATGACTTGTTAGAAAACAGAAACATAATAAATAACTGATATTTACAGTATGTGGGCAAAATTACCGATAATAACCTGAAAATTGTTAAATGCACAGAAATAGAAATATTTGACTGGCAGAAACACACAAAATATTATCTTAGTAATTAAGCAATATTATGACAAATAGTACAACATTTAATACTGACAGTATAAATATTACATACTATTGAACAGTACGACGAATAGACGGTACGTTTAAGAAAATAAGAAACACGGCAAACTTTAAAAATGACGGTTGATGAACCATGCTATGATCAATAACATGTAGAGGATTGGGAATGCAACCATTGCAGGTCCACACTTCTCAGGACTGTGTAGGCAGAAGAAAGTCATGATCACCGTAGCAATGGTGATGACTGTAAGAAACAGTGTCTCTATCCATTTTGCCATTCTTGCTAGGAAAGAAGAAAGAAAATGGATGATGAAGTAGAAATTTGAAAGATGATTTAGAATTTGATGTGAGATTTGTGGGAAGAATGAGAGGTATTTATAGAATGGAAAGATGATAGAGACGTTGGGGAATGATGTGATTCCGTACAAAAGGAAATTTGAGTGGTAGTGAGATTTGAAAGAAAGTGTAAGGTATTGTTGGGAAAAGAGAGATGGATAAAATAAAGTTGAGATTTGAATTTGAAAGGATAGATTTGAAAAGATTTTGAAAATAATGGAATATAGCACAAAAGTTAGTGGGAAAACAAAAACAATTGTTACCAGTACAGTGTGAGTTTCCTGCTTTTGCGCCTGCAAAAAAGATTTAACCCTGCATGAACTGTGTTAGTACTATTTATCTGTAAAATAAATAAATAGTATTTGTGAAGTAAAGAACAGTATTTGGCGTTTGCGTAAGAATAAATTCCACTGTAAGCCAAGTTACTGTGTAAGAAAAATTCTGAAAACCAAGTTCTTCATATGTCAGGATATTTTGAAAAAATCCATGTTTATATGAGACTCTTAATTTTCATATTGAAACTTTCCTGAAAAAAAGAAGTGGGCAAATTTTGGGGTATAACACCATGGTTCCATGAAGTAAAAAGATATCTCGAAACTCAGGAGTACCCTGAAGGGGCATCCATTAACGACAGAAAGTTTCTAAGGAGATTTGCTGCCAAATTCTTCCTGAGCAATGGAACCTTATACAAACGCAACCATGACTCGACTTTACTTCGTTGTGTAAACAAGAAGGAAGCAGAACAGATCATGGAAGAAATGCACAATGGTGCCTTCGGTACTCATTCCAGTGGACATACAATGGCTAAAAAGATCCTGAGAGCAGGTTATTACTGGTCTACCATGGAAACAGACTGCCATCATCACTCCCGAACATGTCACAAATGCCAGATATACGCTGACAAAGTACATGTACCTCCAGTTCCATTAAGCGTCCTGACGGCTCCTTGGCCTTTTGCAATGTGGGGTATTGATATGATTGGAGAAATCAAACCTACTGCCTCCAACGGACATCGCTTTATCCTGGTTGCTATTGACTACTTCACAAAGTGGGTAGAAGCAGCTTCATTTGCTTCTGTCACCAAAAATGTGGTGGCCCGGTTCATCAAATACAATCTCATTTGTCGGTACGGCATCCCTGAACGGATTATCACGGACAATGGCACAAACCTAAACAACAGAAGGATTACTGAACTTTGCACACAGTTCAAGATCAAGCATCATAATTCCTCTCCATATCGACCAAAGATGAACGGCGCGGTGGAAGCTGCCAACAAGAACATCAAGAAAATCATACAAAAAATGACAGTAACCTACAAAGACTGGCATGAGATGTTACCTTTTGCTCTTCATGGTTATCGCACATCTGCGCGTACTTCAACAGGGGCAACTCCATTTTCCTTAGTTTATGGTATGGAGGCAGTTCTTCCAATTGAAATTCAGATTCCTTCCCTAAGGATTATGAAAGAAGCCAACCTAGACGAAGACGATTGGATTCAAACACGGTTGGACCAGATAAACTTGATTGATGAGAAAAGGCTCGCAGCTATTTGTCATGGTCAGCTATACCAAAAGCGTATGATCAAAGCCTTCAACAAAAAAGTCAAAAGTCAAGCATACCAAACTGGTGGCTTGGTTGTCAAACGCATCATCTTACCACAAGGTGATCCCAGAGGCAAATGGACTCCCACCTACGAGGGACCATTCATAATCAAGAAAATATTCTCCGGCGGCGCCATGTTGCTTACCACCATGGATGGCGAGGATTTCCCACACCCTGTGAATGCTGACATAGTCAAAAAATACTTCTCTTAAAAAGAAAAAAAAAACAGCTCGCTAAGTTGAAAACCTGAAAGGGCAACTTAGGCAAAAATGAGCGTCTCGGTGGATTGAAAACCCGAAAGGGCGGTCCAGGCAAAAGTTAGAGACTAAACAAATACTATCCCGGTAGGCTGAAAACCTGAAAGGGCAGCCTAGGCAAAAGTTAGGGAATGAAGCATACAACTGTGTTCCGTTCAGCTGCCTACTCACCATCAAGATTCAACACCTCAAAGACACCGATCAGTCCAATCACTTTCTTCCAACAAGCGAGGGATGAGATGCTCGAAGACAGATTGGCAATAGCAGAGTTGAAACTTGACTGGATCGTTTTCACATAGCTATTTATCTCTATAAATATTTTCCAAAACTTTCTGACAATTTCCTACTTCTAGGATTGTTGTCTCCCTGTGCTAACCAGCCTATCATGGCTCTTTTTCAAAAATCAATGCAGCTTAGGCTCAAAAATCACTATTTTCACTTTTTCTGTTTTAAATACGTAAGCGTCCCAATGATAATTTTGAATGAACATGTGCATTTGAATATGATTGATGTTTACCAGGAAAAACAGGAATAGCATTCAGGAAATGTCCCAATTATCTGGACATCATCCCATCAGAAGAGAATCCCCAGGAGAAAAGCATCTCTCAGCAAATTCCTCAAAAAGATTTTCTCTTCAAAAGAAGTCTTATTCCCCAGCAGGGTTGTTCCAGATTACTATCTTCAGAAGGTGTGATCTCCGCACCCGGACTTGGTCAGATAGTGCATCGGAGGATTATGCATCTTCCTCATTCCCGTTTGAAAGGGCATAAGAACTTCCAGCTACCTTTCATTCCCAAGAGATATTCAAAGATCCTTCAACAGAGTACCAGGGTTCTCAAAGAATTTCCCCAACCGAGGGTACTCAAACAAGACAAAAGATCATCAACGATCACAATACATTCATGTCCAGATGACTAGTGGGAATTTATTTTTCCAACTAGAAGCTTGACACGCATCACATTCATACATCACATATTCACATTCATACATCACACATTCATATTCACATTCATACATCATGCATCATGCGCGTATTCATACGCATATTCATACACAACATAACATGCATATTTCTCCGGGAATATCTCACATTTACATGCATCATAAACATTGCATATCACTAACTTGATTTTTCAGGTAGACGGATATCTTCAACAAAGATGTTCTCAATCACATGCAGTGTTCACCTGAATTCCATGAACAGTTCTCTCAGATATAATCAAGCCGAAGATTCATTCTGATCACTTACCAACTCAAAAACAGACATCACAGATCTAAAGTTGATACCTCAGACGGTTCCAGAACGATCTAACAGCGCAGATCTAAAGTTGATACCTCAGACGGTTCCAGAACGATCTAATAGCGCAGATCTAAAGTTGATACCTCAGACGGTTCCAGAACGATCTAACATTGCAGATCTAAAGCGATACCTCAGACGGTTCCAAAACGATCTAACATTGCAGATCTAAAGCGATACCTCAGACGGTTCCAGAACGATCTAGCATTACAGATCTAAAGCGATACCTTAGACGGTTCCAGAACGATCTAACATTGCAGATCTAAAGCGATACCTTAGACGGTTCCACAACGATCAACTTCCAAAATCTAAATCGGAAAAACTTTGGACAAGTTCCATAACGATTATCTTCCAAGACTTAAAGCGGTAACCTTGGACGGTTCCGAAACAGTCAACACAAAGACTTTCAAATCCTTCATCAAGGTATAATCAATGGATTCATTCTGATGAACAAACCATCAACCCATTCACCAGGTGGCATCTGAAAGCCCATCTCAGGTAATGTTTCAATCTTCCAACAACACTTCGCAGACGACATTCAAATGCAACTTCCAACATCTCTTCTGATCAAGGTAAGTGCAAATTTTCAGGGCATCTAAATATTCAATCATCTTCTACCTTCAGATTTCAGACAATCTCTTCAGGTTTAAGAAGATTGAATAGGGGCAACTGTTATACCACAAAATTTGCCCACATATTTTTCAAGAAAACTCCAATCTGAAAATTAAGAGTCTCATATAATTATGGATTATTTCAACAAATATCCTGACATATGAAATACTTAGTTTTTAGAATTTTTCTTATACAGTAATTTGGCTTGCAGTTGAATTTATTCTTACGCAAACGCCAAATACTGTTTATTACTTCACACATGCTATTTATTTATTTACAGATAAATAGTACTGACACAATTGGTACAGAGTTAAATCTTTTTGCAGGCGCAGAATCAGGAAACTCAGACTGTACTGGTAACAAGTAGATTATTATTATCTTTTGTTTCCCACTAATTTTTGTACTATATTCCATTATTTTCAAAAATCTTTTCAAATCTCTTTTTCAAAAATCAAATCCTAACTTTATTCTCTACATCTCTCTTTTTTCCCAACACTATCATACACTTTCTTTCAAATCTTATTTCCACTCAATTTTTTCTTTTGTACGGAATCACATCATTCCCCAACGTCTCTATCCTTCTTTCCATTCTATAAATACCTCTCATTTTCTTCCATAAAATCTCACATCAAATTCCAACTCATCTTTCAAATTCCTACCTCATATCTATTTTCTCTTCTCCCCTGACAAGAATGGCAAAGTGGATAGAGACACTATTTCTTACAGTCATCACCATTGCTACGGTGATCATGACTTTCTTCTGCCTGCATAGTCCTGAAGAGTGTGGACCTGCAATGGTTGCACTCCCAATCATCTACATGTTATTGTTCATAGCATGGGTCATTAACCGTCATTCTTAAAATTTGCAGTATTTCTTATTTCTTAAATGTACCGTTTATTCGTCGTACTGTTCAATATAGTATGTGATATTTGTACTGTCAGTATTAAATGTTGTACTATTTGTCATAATATTACTTAATTACTAAGATAATATTTTGTGTGTTTTTTGCCAGTCAAATATTCCTATTTCTGTACATTAAATGATTTTCAGGGTTATTATCGGTAATTTTGCCCGCATACCGTAAATATTAGTTATTTATTATGTCTGTGTTCTTAACAAGTCATGTAAATAAACTTTCATTTTTCACATAAAACAAAAACAAAAACAACAAAAAAAAAGAAAATTAACTTTGACTGTTGATTCTTCATTCTAACTGCTACGTCAATACCTGAACAGTCAGTTGACAGCCAAATTGCTGGCAGTACAATTCTCAGTGTTTTGTACCATCAATCAAATCAATCTTTCACAATTCAAAATTCCAAGATTTTTGTTCTAGAAGTCTTCTGAATATCACGCGATTAGCAGAGACTCAGCACTGCACAAAAATCAGGTACGCTTAACTGTCTCCTACACAAACAGTCCCTGACTAGGGTTTTCTTGTTTTTACAGGAGAAACAAGTTTTGAGAGCTCAAATGGATTTCATGCACATCCATATTTCTCAAAGTACCATCATACAAAATTTCAAACTTCAATTCACTCAGACGCACCGTCAGCAGCTCAAACAGTCAACAGACGACCCGTTTGACCAAAAAAGTCAACAGACAGTCAAAAATGAATTTTTTTGTCAAAGTCCATATTTTGTCAAAGGATTCATCATTTGATCATTGGATGATCATAATTCATCAAGGAAAGATCAAAAATCAACAAAACCCTAAGATTCAAAATTAGGGTTTTTGCCTGAAAAGTCAACTCAACTTTGACTGATCATAACTCTCTCATCCTTCATCCAAAAAATTCAAACCAAAGTTTGTTTTGAAGGAAATTCAATTATCTTTCAAATGCCATTGATCCCATGGTCATTGGATTCACCATTTGAAAAATATGACCAAAGACATTACAGGTCATTTTCAAAGTCAACAAAAAGACACTTTTTTCAAAAGGACACACAAGGAGCTTCAAAAATCATTTTGACATGAGACCAAAGGCATTGGTTAGAGGACTCTTTGA
This sequence comes from Vicia villosa, assembly GCF_029867415.1. Lineage (NCBI taxonomy): Eukaryota > Viridiplantae > Streptophyta > Magnoliopsida > Fabales > Fabaceae > Vicia > Vicia villosa. Next base: position 248,826 of record NW_026706201.1, on the reverse strand, counting down.
GGTTTCCAAAAAGTGCAAGATCTCCTTCATATGACAAAAATTGAAGGATTTACACCTTGTTGAAGTTGGCTAAATTTTGGGAAAATACATGAAATCAACATTGCTCAAAAATGTATTTTTTCCAAATGGGGCCAAGTTTTCAGCATTCAAACATCATTTCCATGATGTTATGGGCCTCCCACGACCAAGACTAAGCCCACACCTTTTTTTATCCATTTTTGGCATAATTTTATCTTATTTTGAGATTAAAATTAAAAGGAAAATGGATGGATAAATGGTAGCTTACAATTCAAGCATGACTCATCAAAGAATCTCCATTTTTCTGCAGACAAATGAAGTACAAGGCAAATGCATTGAAGGAGAGCAAGACTTGGTCAAGTTTTCAAAGATTTTTAATATTTAAAAATCAAACTTTCAACAAAGCAATCAATGCTCTTAGCTTCACTTCCAAGCAGCCTTTGGCCTATAAAAGAAGTGGAATACATCAACAACAAGAGACACACGAAAATATAGCAAGAGCATAGCCATCAACTTCACAAAATTCTCAAAAAATCTCATAACTTTTGTAATTTTCAAATTTCATATTCCAATCAATATCAATACAAAACAATCATTCCAATCATCTTCTAAGAACATATAAAGTAAGAATAAACTCTTTGTGTGGTCCCATGAGAGTCGTAACACATGCATAGTGTTCTTCATGTTCATACTTAAATAATTTTCGTTTTCCTATATTTAATCAACCTCCATGTAATCTAATCATTCCAATGAGTTCATGTGGTCCTATAAGCTAGATCTGGGCCTTAACATGTAAGCTCCCACGTGAGAATCGTTCCATGCCATTAACGAGTGTTCATGCGTACCAAAACTTCAACTCCATCGAATCCATAGCTACAGCTTTCAAACAGTGAAACTAACATCATATTTGGACTCAGAGCATCCTAATTAGGGGATCTGGGTTGCTTTTATTGTTTGGAACTAACGTTTTTGCAGGTTCCTAAAAGCATGGAAAAAGCAAGAAAAATCCGCAGGTAATTTGGCTGCTAAATCCGCAGCAAAATCCGTAGGAAAAAGGAAGAAGAAGGTGAATAGTATAGTTGAACGTTTGACTGCACGCGTGGCCTGATCCTGCTTCCCTATTGGCTAGTTTTGGCGCATGTGGACCCCATCAGAAGTTTGAATTCCTTTGAATTCAGCGCATGCAATCCCATCATTACATCATGCACTCTTCAATCTGAGCCACATGATCAATCTCAAAGCCAATCCAACGCATCATACAAGCAGTCCATACCATGCACTCTCCAGCCTAACACACCTGATCAGTATCCTTTTCTTTTCTATTTTTATTTTAATTTCTTTGTTAAATTAATTAAAAATAGTTTTAAAAATCCAAAAAATACACAAAAAATATTTTTAGACTTCTAAGATAATATATTATTTTCTGAAATAAAAATATTTTATTTTTCTTCAAAATTTCAATATTTTGCATAATTAATTAGTATATATTTATATATTGGCTTTTTAATTATTCTAACCAATCAAAAAATCATAAAAAAATTGTTCTTTATATAAAATATTGTTTATATATTATAAACTAATTTTGTACATATTTTGAATAGTTTTATCTTTAAGTTTTAATTATTTGTGTAATTATTTGCATAATTATGTTTTAATTAACTTAAATTAACTTAAATCAATTCCAAAAAATTCCAAAAAAATTAGTTTTGTTTTAAAATTAATTGACAAATATTTTGTACATATTTTAAACTTAATTTCTAGGTTTAAATCTATTTTCATCTTTTTCTTCATTTTAATTTAATTAATCATGCATTAATTATAATTAAAACCAATCATAAAAAATCCAAAAACATGCCTTTTATTTTTCTTGCAATTTAAATTCCTAGATAAATGTATAGGATGTCAAATTCATGTAAATAGGCTAGTTTACATTTCCTGCACAATCGATGTAATAGCGTAGATTTACTTTCCGCACTTTACATTTCCGCATTTTAATTTCCAGCAAATATAAACTGCGTGTATGTCAAAGATAAAATTGAACCGTTAGATCACTAACTTCAAAGATAAAATATCTGAATACAAACACAATCACACTTGCACCTCTTAAGGTAATCCCTTCTCATTCTTTTCAAAATCAAAGTCAAAATTCTACTGTTTCGAGTACAAAATCGAACCTTGCGTTTATATCCGGTGAAAGGATAGATTTTAAAAGGAAATAGGATAAAGACCTTACAACTCAGGGTAGACCTCCTAGTTTGCTTGCTCAAATCAAAACAAACAAAATTCTCATACACTGTTGTTTTTCAAAACAAAACTTTCAAAAAAGACAATACTTTGTATACATCCAAACACGGATTATTACAAAGTTAACGTTCTTTTCAAAACATCTTTCGAAAGATAAACAAGCATTTTGTATACATCCACACACGGATCATTACAAAATTCAAATTACAAAGGTATTTGAAACCACATATGAGCAATTTCAGAGCAATTGAAAAGTGATCGAAAAACAAGTGAGCTAAGCAAACTTAAGAGCCCATGGATAACCATGGATACAAAGGGTGCTAACACCTTCCCTTTGTATAACCTACCCCCTTACCCAGAATTTCTTAAAGGTCTTTTTTCTGTTTCTTTTATAAACCTTTCCTTAATTGGATAAAATAAAAGGTCGGTGGCGACTCTGTGAATTTTCAAAAATGCGAAAGCATTAAGCGATAAAAAAGAGTCAGTTCACGTATCTCTACAGAACAGAGGTATGGCCCGGGATTAAAAATCGGAGGTCCACAGCTGGGATACTCTGAACGCTCAAAAGGCTATAGAGTATATAATGCAGAAACCTTGACTGTTGAAGAATCAATCAATATCAGATTTGATGATAAGCTTGGCCATCAAAAGCCAAAGCAATTTGAAAATTGTGCATATATGGAAGTACAGATCACAAACTCTGGAGATTCAGAAGCTGGAAATGCATCAGAAGTTTCTCCAATCACAACTATGGAGAATCTTGAAGAACCCTCTCTCATAAGATTCTCTAGGCTCACTACTCATCATCCAGAAGATGTCATTCTTAGAAACAAAGATGACTCCATCAGAACAAGATCATTTCTCAAGAATAATGAAAACTCACTATTTGGATTAGTTTCTATGATTGAGCCAACTTCAATTGATGAAGCTCTTCAAGATACAAATTGGATTATTGCTATGCAAGAAGAACTAAATAAATTTACAAGAAATGATGTATGGGATCTAGGTCCAAGGCCTGAAGGATTCAATATCATTGGAACAAAGTGGGTGTTCAGAAACAAACTAAATGAGCAAGGTGAAGTCGTCTGAAACAAAGCACGACTGGTTGCACAAGGATATAGTCAACAGGAAGGTATTGACTATAATAAAACCTTTTCCCCAGTCACCAGGTTAGAATTTATTAGACTATTAATTGCTTATGCTGCTCAATATAACATCACTTTATATCAAATGGATGTTAAAAGTGCACTTTTAAATGGCTACATTAAAGAAGAAGAAGTGTATGTTCATGAACCCCCTGGCTTTGAAGATTCAAAATATCAAGAACATGTTTTTAAACTTAAAAAATCTTTAAATGGACTAAAATAAGCTCCTCGAGCTTGGTATGAACGATTAAGTTCATTCCTTTTAGATAAAGATTTTACCAAAGGGAATGTTGACACAACTCTACTTCGTAAGACATTTAAAAATGATATTTTAATTTGTCAAATATATGTGGATGATATTATTTTTGGAACTTCTAATATCTCTCTTGGAAGAGAATTTGTTGAGTCTATGCAAGCAGAATTTGAAATGAGCATGATGGGAGAACTGAAATTCTTTTTAGGAATTCAAATAAATCAAACTTTTGAAGAAACTTACTTACACCAAACTAAGTATGTCAAGAAACTTCTGAAGAAATTCCAATTATCAAAAAGTAAAGAAGCAAAAACCCCAATTCACCCTACTTGCATTTTGGGTAAAGATAAGGTAAGTAAGAAAGTAGATCAGAAAATCTACAGAGGTATGATTGGTTCATTATTTTATCTTACTGCATCTAGCCCATATATTATGTTTAGTGTATGCCTATGTGCAAGATTCCAATCAGATCCTAGAGAGTCTCACTTGAATGTTGTCAAGCAAATTCTGAGGTATCTGAAAGGTACTACTAACGTTGGACTATGTTACAGAAAATCCAAAGAGTTCAATTTAGTAGGTTATTGTGATGCTGATTTTGCTGGAGACAAAATAGAACGTAAAAGTACATCTGGAAGCTGTCAGTTTCTAGGAAACAATCTGATCTCTTGGTATAGCAAAAAGCAGGCCACAATTGCACTATCAACTACAGAAGCAGAGTACGTAGTTGCTGCAGGCTGTAGCACTCAAATGCTTTGGATGAAAAGTCAGTTAGAAGATTATCACATCTATGAGCGTAAGATTCCAATTTTCTGTGATAACACTTCTGCTATATGTCTTTCTAAAAATCCTATTCTACATTCCAAAGCAAAACATATAGAAATTAAGCATCACTTCATTAGGGACTATATTCCGAAAGGGATATTAAGCTTAAACTTCATTGACACAGACCATCGGTGGGCTGATATTTTCACAAAACCTCTTTCTGAAGATAGATTCAAATTCATTCTAAAGAACATTAGTATGGAATTGTGTCCGCCGTTTTCTATTTGGGATAGAAGTTGAATTTAATACTTATAACAGTTTACCTGGCTAAAAATCTCATACATTTTTTACATAATCTTACTTTATTTTGCGCTTTTTGATTATGACAAAAAGGGAGAGAAAGGTGAACTTTTGATCCGATTAAAATTTAACAGTTACTGGGATAAAATCTCAAACATTTCTAACAAGTACAAAGGACAAAAAGTTTCTCTCTAAAAGGTCTGCAGGTAAAATAAAATTCTGAAAGAAAGAACTTCTAAAGAAGTACACGAACTCATTCGGAAAGAAATATCTTCTAAATCAAGCGCTCTATACGATATCTGAAAGATACTTTAGAACTTCTAAAAAATATGTGCTTATGAAAAGCCATATCCATCAATCTTCTGAAGAAATAAGCTGAAGAGAATATTCCTCAGGGAAGTTATCTTTTATATTTCTCTCTAAGTATTTATTTTAGGGGAAGATTATACATCTCAGGATGAGATTGTTTCTTTTATATACAAATTTTTTGATCAGAACGTAGATGTTTTGTCATCATCAAAAAGGGGGAGATTGTTAGAACATAGTTTGGTTCTAATCTTATCTTAGTGTTTTGATGATAACAATTAAGTAAATTTTGTATAAATAAATATGATACTCTAATTATGTATCTCTTACTTCAGAAGAAGTTCTTATCGTATGTTGAAGATCAAACAAAATTAGTACCATCAAAACTTGGATTATATACAAATGCTGAAAGATAGTCACGCTGAAGAAGTTCTAATAAAGAAGCCTCGTTAAGCACCAACCGCTAAAGCATAACTCTGATAGACATTATCTCTACAAGTCAAAAAAAGAAGTTTTCTTGAAGGAATACAAAGATAAAATACTTTGACAAAATAAAGATTACCGTTGGAGACATAATGATTATTAACGGCTAAAAGCAGCTTTAGTTACGAGTCTCAAGAAGCGTGGAAAGCAAGTTTATCCAAGATAACACGCAAACATGAAAGGCTAAGGTAGCCTATTATCCAACATCGGACGAAATCTTCTAAACGCTATAAATAGAAGATCATTTGAACAAACAAACAACAACACGAATACAATAACGCAACACAAGAGAGTGGAAACAAAAAGCAAGTACACCTACTCATATTCAAACAAAGAACTCTTACACTGAAGAATTTTATCTTTATTCTGAGTTCACAGTTTCTGTACTAAACACTCAATGAAATATCACTGTTGTGATTAAAGTTTTTTAGAAGCAAATCTTAAACGCTATTGTTAACTCGTAACAGTTGCTTAAGAGACCAGTTGGGTCAGATTTCTCAAGAGTTCTAGGACTAGTTTAGTCTTAGAGGTTGTTAGTCACAAGCAGTTGGTTTGTGTAAAGTTGTTAGTCACAAGCAGTTGGTTTGTGCACTGTATTGTTAGTCACGACAGTTGGTTGTGCAGTTGTAATCAGTATTGATTATAGTGGATTAAGTCCTCGATTGAGAGAGGCGAAATCACCTTGGCGGGTGGACTGGAGTAGTTGAGTTATAACGAACCAGGATAAACATACTGTGTCAAATTTTATATTATTGAATCGAAAAAGAAACCACTTATTCAAACCTCCCCTTTATAAGTGTTTTCATAACCTTCAGTTGCATAGTTTCTGAACTGGTTTACAAATGTCAGCTCTTTTGACATAGAATTACCATTCGTATTTGTCGTTTATATATAATTCTTGTAGTGCTGAACTGGTTATATTTGTCGTTCGTATTTTCCGTTCATATATAATTCTTGTAGTGTTGAAAATGTAATGACATTCATTAAGGTTACAACATCAGTAGCTAAACCATGATGTTCATAAATAGTTAGTTTAAATTGTTAGTGGTAATGGCTAAAACTGTTAGTTGTTTAAAACAATTAGTAAGTTGATGAACCAAATTTGGTTAATCATTGTACTGCTAAATTTGTTATGGCTTCGTCATAGTTGTTAGAATTCTCAGGTTGTGCTCCACTGGTTCATAAGTTGTTAAGTAGCTGTTTTATTTCATTCACTTGTTATGGATGCTTCTTGTTTTGTTTGGAGCATGATTTTTGTGTGAAAAATGTTAGCTTTTGATAAGAAGTTAAGCATTTGAAAAATGTTATGCGCTTTCGATTTTCATTTATGTTTGGTTAATGTACATGATTAAATCAACAATGTTGGTGTAACTAGTTTAACTTGCTGTGCATGGTTGTCAAGATATATAGTAAGATCGTGAGATCTTAAGATCTTACGAGTTCCAGTAGTGTTTCCGCGGCAAATTGCAGCTAGGATCGTAGGAAGAGGTGGAGTGTAGATCTATTTCGACTCGCTTTCTTTAGATTAGACCAATTCGACCCGGTTTGACCCGACCCGGACCAAATTAAAAGTGACCCATTCAGCTTAAATTCCAGTGGTATATCAGCCGAATTCTGAATTAATAACCAAAATCAATTCCTTTCTCCAAGACTATTTTTTTGGAACGTTATGGTTGTTGATTATGGAAAATATCAGCCCATTAATTGATTTAATCATACCTTTTATTCCCTTCTTTAATTCTTTCTATATATTTTTTTCATTCCTTATTCATCTCTCATCAATCTCACCTCACGATTTATTCTCTTGTTTATTCGATTCTTTTTTACTCTTTCTACCTTTTGTTTTTTCCATGTCTTCCATTCCAGTTTATGCTTCCTCATCTGTACCACCAAAACCTCTCAAAAATGCTTCTGGAAGCAGAACAGACATTGCTTGGAAGCATGGTGTATCTGTGGATGGAGGAACAAGAAAATTCAAATGTAACTATTGTTCAAGGGTAGTTATCGGAGGAGTGTATCGGCTAAAACATCATTTGGCTGGTACACAGATAAATGTTGAGGCATGTAAGTTTGTACCTAATGATGTTGGAGTCCAAATGTGGGAGATTTTAAAATCTTCGCAAAATAATTTACATAAAAAACAGTAGAGGATGCAGATGAAGTAGTAACTGGAAAGAGGCCAGTGGAGGATGATGGTAATGCTACGCCAACAAAACTTTTCTAGAAGAAGGGAGGGAGTACTCAATCCACCATCAACTCCAACTTCAAAAAGAATTTGAGAGAAGAAGCATGTCTTGAAATTGCTTCATTCTTCTACAACAATACCATAACTTTTAATGTGGCAAAATGTGAAGAATTTCAAAAAATGTTTGAGTTGGTTTTAAGACATGGTCTTGGATTCAAGGAACCTTCGTATCATGAAATTAGAACAAAGTACTTGAACTATAAAATGGAGGAGACAAAGAAATTCATTAAAGAACACAAGCTTATTTGGGAGAAAACCGGATGCACTATTATGAGTGATGGGTGGACAGACAAAAGAAGAAGAAAAAATTTAAATTTCTTAGTGAACAGCCCTAAAGGTACGGTTTTTTTAAAGTCGATTGATGCTTCACACATTACCAAAACTGCTGATGCAATTTTTAAGATGATTGATGACATTGTGGAAGATATTGGAGAAAAGAATGTTGTACAAATTGTCACTGACAATGCTATCAACTATAAAGCAGCAGGTACAATGCTTATGGAAAAGCGAAATAATCTCTACTAGACACCATGTGCGGCCCATTGCATTGATGTCATGTTAGAGGATTTTGAGAAAAAAATATCAGTTCACAATGAAACAATTTCAAAAGGTAAAAAAATAACTCAATTCATTTATTCAAAGCCTTCCCTTATTTCTTTGTTACAAATTCATACTAAAATAAAGGATTTGGTGAGACCCGCGGTTACTCGATTTGCGATATCTTATTTAACTTTGGGGTGTCTAATGGAGAATAAAGGAGGATTAATAAGGATGTTCATATCTTATGAGTGGACGGTAACCAAGTTTGCAAAAACAAGTGAAGGAAAGCAAGTTGAAGAAGTGGTTATGGATAGAGTTTTGGAAAAATATTGTTATCTATTGTAAGGGTCACTATTCCAATCTGGTCACTTGAATTTTGCTCACTATTTTTTTATCAAATTTTGCTCACTGTTTTATATTTTGTTCCAATTGTATGTCATTGCCATGAGATATATTAGTTACAAGCCAATTCTGTAACTAATCTAATTTTGTTTTTATCCAATTATGCTACAAGTCTCTAATATATTATTATCCAATTCTGTTACAAGCCTCTAATTTTTTTTATTATTATCTAGTTACAAGCCTCTATGGGATATAATTGATGAAAGGTGGGATAAGCAAATGCACGGGCCTTTGCATGCTGCGGGTTACTATCTCAACCCGATTTTGCATTATAGCTCTAGTTTTACAGCTGACTATGAAGCGAAACGAGGGTTATATGATTGTATGGAAAGGATGATTGGAGATGTAGAAGAAATGAGTAAGATTGATACCCAATTGGAAGATTTCAAGTGAAAGGCAAAGTTTTTTGGTAGTCCAATAGCATTGGCGGCGCTTAAAAATAAAACTCTGGCACAGTGGTGGGAATCAAATGGGGACGAGCATCCCGAGCTTCAAAGATTTGTGATTCGTGTCCTTATCTTGACTTGTAGCTCATCGGGATGCGAAAGAAATTGGATGCATTTGAAATGGTCCATACAAAAATAAGGAACCGTTTGAAACAAAAAACAATGAATGACGTTGTGTTTGTAATGACGAATTCAAAAGTTGGCTAAGAAGAAGAAATCAAGGAAGGTGGTAGAATATAGCATTGATGAGATTGAATCGGATGATGAGTGGATCATTGTGGACAATTATTAAGGCTCATTAGATTATCATATTTTAGATTTCACAATTGAAGAAGGAGATTTGGAAGTTCCTAATCAAAATGATGAAGAGAATGGAATTGCCAATCAAGGTGATTTGGAGGTAAACAACCTTGAAGATGAAGATGATGGAGGAGATGAAGATGAAGATCATGGAGGACTTGCTCAAAATGTCTTGAATTATTTGTTAAATTAGTTTATGTTATGTTTGTTTGTTTGAAATTTTGGATTTCTGTTAAATGTTATGTTTGTTATGAATTATGGAATTATGTTGAATTAGTTTATGTTATGTTTTGAATTTTGGAATTATGTTAATGATTATTATTTTTTTAGTTATTTTTATAATTTTGTTGATTTTGTGGGATCTTACGATCCGATTCACGATCTTACGATCCATGCTTTTTTTATGCCCTAACGATCTCGAGTGAAATCCTGATTTTGACAACATGTTGCTATGAAGCCTGTCTTGTAGTAGAGTGGTTTAGAATTTAGCAGCGGTTGTTGATGTTTTGGCCTTTTTTTAATGGCTAACTTTTGTAGCAATTCTCTCATTTTTCTTTCAATGTTTTGTTCACTAACATTTTGGTAGATCATGAAAATATTAGTTATTATGATGTAGAAAGAGCTAACCATGCAATTATTGTAATCATTCATAGTTGGAGAATTGTATATTACATTTTCATGTACATATGATATTGATATTATTTTTCTGTTTGAGGCTTATTACATCTCTAGTTTTGTATTTAGCTCTTGTTTAGTATAGTTCATACTGAAATCAGCTCTTGATGAAAAAGGATCTTTCAATCATGAGTAGTATCTTATTGTTCTTTTTTCTTTATTTCTAAATTCTGAAATAGTGCTCGATTGTATTAAGGCATTTGGAGATGTAAAAAATCAATTACGGATAGTAATTCATTGCTGATTTTTTTAATTACAAATAGTCTCGATTTCTGAAAATTTGACATTGCATTTGTTTGTTGCAGATTCACGGGCTTGCCAAATATATAGCACTGGTGATATTTCTTTCAAAATTATATCTACTCTATGTATACTTTAAATTTTGTTGGGTTTTGCTTTTTTATTTTAATTTTTTATTTATGAGAAAGTGTCGTGGTGATGAAGATTGGTTATATTGGCAACTATAAAAAAAGGAATAGGTATTCTTTATTTAGGAGAATTGTAGACAGGGAAGGGTCTTCACGTCCTCCGACATTAACCCCTGAAATAACTGAAACAATTAGACAACTAGCTCAGAGTGAAGCAGCACGTGAAAATGAAACATTTAGAAAAAAACAAATGGAGTTGGAGGAAGCATTGAGACTTTCACAAGAGCAAATAATGCTTACACAACAACAAATTCAACAACAAGTGCAACAACAAATGCAACAATTTTTTCAACAACAATATGGTGGTGGTGGATTTGGAGCGGTTGGTAACCAAGGAGTGGTAGACGAGAATGATGAAGAAAACAAAAATAATGTGGATCTCTCAAATCCCGAGTGAATATTATTTTGAATTTAAATATTTTAGATTAATTATGAATTTCTTAATATTAAGTATGAATTTATTTATATTAAGTATGAATTTAAATATTTAGAATTAATTATAAATTTAGTATTTTTAAAAAAAAATAATTTAAGTTATTCATTATATATATATATATATATATATATATATATATATATATATATATATATATATATATATATATATATATATATATATATATATATATATATGTATTTATTATATACGTTACTATTTGCGTTGTGCAATTAACATGGTATCTCAAAATATTTGTCAGGTGTTTCACCCTGCTAGTTTTTGAATATTCAAATATTGCTAGGTGGAACTCACCCCGCAAGTCACCTTACATACTGCTACTCCTGCTCTGAATCAACTGTGTCACCTGCTCTGAATCAACTGTGTCACATGGAACGAAGTTGTCTGCACTTCTTGGAAGGCGTGTTTGCGGGGTGCTTTAAACCTGGCAACGTTGCGGGTGAAAACCACCTGGCAAAGTTGCGGGGTGCGAATCTCCTTGCAAAAAGTTGCGACTAACATTTTTGCAGGGTGAGGGTATAACCTCGCATGTGTTGCGTTGCATGGTGATATTTGCATTTGCGGGGTGGTTTTCACTTGGCAAACTTGAGTTTTTTTTTGTAGTGTACAAAACGTTGGATAAATAGAGGGGGTATAAATCTTTGAATTCAAGTTTGGTTGTTGAAAAATAGGAGGTGCTTAGGAGTTTTATGTGACATAAAAGTATTGATCAAGCTGAAGGGAAATTATATTTGACATCGATAATCATGCGATGCTGTACGGGACAAAAATAGGTGATTAAAAATAAAACAAAATAAAGTAAGTGTAATAGTGATGAAGATATTGTGTTGGATATGGAGTATGACTAGACGAGATAAAATTAGAAATGACAATATTAGAGAAACAGTGTCGAGGTGGCTAGGGGTGGAAAAACGGACTCGACCCTCGAGAATATGCTTATTTTATGATGTAGGAAGATTGCACGTATCGAAGAAGAAATCGTGTGTCAGATAGCGCTAGAATTTTAGTATGTAAGCAATTTTAGTTTTAATATTTAAGCAATTTCTATTTTATTTGTTTTATTTTATTATGTTTTGGTTTAAAGGTCTATAAGGCCCAATAGGGATTCTTTGTTTTTTGTATTTAAACACCTTTGATAATGCCATAAAGATTATCTCTTTTATTATAATAGAATCCAAAGTTTTCTTTATTCCTTTTGGACTTCAGAGCTTATCTACATGTTTTGCGCTTGCAACCCTATTTTCATTCAAGGTTTAGCGCTTGTTATTCCTTTAGGGCTTTCGACTGCGTCAGTTGGCATCAGAGCAAGTTTTCTCCTATTCTTTTCGTAGCTTGACAACTATGGCAGATCAACAGGTGACCAAAGCAGATCTTGAGGGAATTACTGATCGGTCACCATTTCTAGTAAGTTTCCGCACCTTTTTCCGACCAAAAGTCATAATCTTGGTAATACTAAGTGGCATTGTTATAGGTTTTATTATAAGTTTCTTAATTTGTCGGTTATTTAAGTTTTGCATGCTAAGTGTGTTTTAAGTTTTATAAAAGTGCCATTTTATGCGTTGGTTGTTAGTTTGTTGTTGTCCAGGTTGAACCAGGAATGAGATGGGAACTTAGGACACTCCGAGGCGAAAAAAAAGAAGCTGAAAGAGCCAAATAGAAGGTTCACACGGGCACCAGTGTGCTTGCACACGGGCCGTGTCAAAAGAGGGCTGGAAAGATGTTTTTGAGAGCTAGGCAGAGGTTTCACACGGGCACCCGTGTTCCTGCACACGGTCCGTGTGAAAAGCTGAGCAGAAAGTGATTTTTGGGCTAAGAAGCAGTTGACCAACACGGGCACCCGTGTTCCTGCACACGGTCCGTGTTGGTAGGCGCGGGCAGATTTCCAACTTTTGATATTTTGAAAGCCTTGAGCTCATTAAGGGTATTTTGGACCTTTCGGATACGAGGGATGACTGCCAACACTACTAAAACCTAACAGGAAGGAGGAACCGATCATTTTGGATCATTGAGCATAGAGAATTACAGAGAAAGAAGAGTCAAGGGTTTTGGAAGAGATCTTCAAGAGCACTCGCGATTGGAGATCATATCAACCGATAATTTCTTGTAATGACTTCAATTACTCTTGTTATTTTCTTAAACACTATGAGTAGCTAAACTATTTTATGCTAGGGTGATGTCCCTAAATCTTTTCATGTAATGACTTGTTAAAACCGTTGTGATGAATTTGATGTTTTTATAATTTGAGTTTATGATTCAAAGATTTTCATGCTTCATCATATTGGAAAATATTTTGTTGATCTATGATTAGGGTTAGGCGTGACACACCACTCTAATGCGTTTTGAATCACAACATTACCGGTAAATCACTTAGGAATAAGGATTTCACCATAGTGATCATTCATTCTAGATTACAATGCGTAATGCCTTAATACTAAAATCAATTATTGAGGAATTGAAATTGACTTTTAAGTGTTAATAAGTTTTTCACTAAGGAATTAGGGAAAACTATTTTATGGAATTGATACTCAATTATAGTCACATCTTTTCTTGAACAACGGTGTTCTCAAGGAGTTACATAAGATTTATACATCAACCTTAGCATGCCTTCTCATTTGTGAACCAAATCATCATTTACTTATCGTTTTTAATTATAAACAGTTAGTAGTTTTATCAAGCAAAACAAAAACCAATCATAGCTTTTTGTTCAATTGAAATTTAGTCCTGGCTTATATTTTATCCGCAGTCCTTGTGATCGATACTTGGATTCAACTCCATTTTAATAACTACATCGGTAACAAAAGTAGTACACTTGCTATTTTCCGATCAAGTTTTTGGCGCCGTTGCCGGGGACTGCCATAGTATAAGTGATTAATAAGTCAATTGAAATTTTGTTGCTCTGCAACTAAAATTCTATTTTTCTGCAATTTTTATTTTGATTTTATTTTTGTTATTATTTGTGCTTCCGATTAAGCATTGTCTAATCTTGTATGCGAGGTAAGGCCTCAGCTGAACTTCTTTTTGACGCAGAACCAGAAAGAACATTGCGAGCACGACTACGAGAAGTTAAGCGGAAAAGACTGGCATCGAAAGAGGGATCACCTATAGTTTCAGAATCGGAAGACGAAGAAGGACTATCTATTCCGTCCGAGCATTCAGAGTCTGAATCAGAACCTATGGCAGCGGATCCACCTCCTCCAGAGAGACTTTTAGGAGACTATGGAAGGGCTAATGCCCCGCTTGGAAGAATGACCATCGTAAACCAACCGGTCAATGTGGCACACTTCCAACTCCATCCTTCAACTATCCGACAGTTGGAGAGCAAGCCGTTTGCGGGAAGAATCAATGAAGATGCAAATAAGCATCTACAAAGATTCCTCACCACAACAACATCATTGAAGATTGAAGGCCATTCGGAAGAAGCCAAGAGACTCGTGATGTTCCCATTTACTTTATCCGAAGATGCAGAAGAATGGTTTTACTCACTTCCAGCTGCAAGTATCACGACATGGCAAGAGATGGAAACAGCATTCCTCAATGAATATTTTCCTGCTTCGGTGTTCATCCGAAAAAGATATGATATTGTAAATTTCAAACAAAAAGAGGGGGAATCATTGGGGGATGCATACAAGAGGTTCAAAAGGTATTTGACTGCATGTCCTACTCATAACATGGACGCTACCGAGCAGATGCAGAATTTCGTGAATGGTTTGCGACTTAAGACAAAGCAGCTTATTGATACCGCTGCTGGTGGTTCAACCAATTTTGCTACAGCCACTGTTATGAAAAGGATCATAGAGGCAATTGCTGCTAATGAGCATCTTGAGTTGTATGATCGAACCATGAGCCAACCGGAGGGTAAAATTGATTTGAAGTTGCCAGAGCAGGTTGTTAAGATGGAGGATCAGATTGCTGCAGAGGTAGAGAGAAGGTTAAAAAAGATGAATATTGGAACTCAGACAGTGGCACAGGTGGAACCAGTTAAAGCGGTTCTTTGTGAAATATGTGGTGGACCGCACTTTGCTATGCATTGTGTGGCAACTCAAGAACAGGTTGAGCAGATTCATATGTTGAGGCAGAATAATCCTTACGCCAACACATATAATCCGGGGTGGAAAAATCATCCGAACTTCTCATGGAAAGACCAGCAAGGAAACGTCCAGAAGCCGGTTCAAGGCCAACAACCATATCAACCTCAGACTCAACAATATCAACCACAGCCACATCAATACATACCTCCACAACAACCACCATACCAACAACAATTCCAGCACCATCCACAACAGTTCCAAACTCAAGGTCAACAACAATTTCAACAACAGGTACCGAAGAAAGAAGATTGGGAGATCGCTATTGAAAAAATGGCAGCTCAAAACTCTCAATTCCAAGAAGAAACTAGGAGCAATCTGAGGAACACCAGCACTTCAATCAAGAATCTGGAAATTCAAATGAGTCAGATAGCACAACATCTCACTCCACAAGCACAAGGTACTCTTCCAAGCTCAACTGTGGCAAATCCAAAAAACCAAGAAAAAATTAATGTTGTTACAACAAGAAGTCAGAAAGCGCCAGAGCCTGAAGAAGAGGAGGAGATAGATGACAACTTAGTCATAGAGGTAGATCTAGAAATTAGAGAAAATCCAAAAGAGCCTGAAGTAGTGATATCACCGGTTAAGCCACTAGAAGAGAAAAATAAGAAAGAAACTAAACCGGTGGTCAAATTACCATTCCCCTCTAGAGTGGCCAAGAAGGATTCGAAAGAGAAGGATTTTGAGAAGTTTGCTGCAATGTTCAAGAAGTTAGAGATTAACTTACCTTTCTTTGAAGCACTGGAGAATATGCCTTTATACAAGAAATTTATGAAAGAGGTAATTTCTAAGAAAAGACAAGTGGGAGATGAAACAAAAATTGTGACTGAAAAGTGTGGTAGAGTCTCGCCAGCAAGGAAGATCCCCATTAAGAAGAAAGACCCTGGAGTGGTGGCAATACCGTGCACCATAAATGACAGAGTGTTCAAAAAGGTGCTAATTGATTCTGGTTCTAGTGTGAGTTTGATGCCATTGTCCATCTTCAAAAAGCTGGAGATTAGAAAAATAAGCGAGAGTGAAACAAAGTTGCAATTTGCTGATCACACTATTAAGAATTCATATGGGATAGCCGAAGATGTAATGGTAGAGATCGACAAGTTTGTTTACCCAGTTGATTTCCACATCATGGACATTCCTGAGGATGAAGAGACTCCAATCCTTCTTGGGCGACCCTTTTTGCTTACTAGTCGCTGCAATTTGGATATTGAAAAAGGGGAACTCGTAGTTAAATCATTTGATGAGGAGGTAACACTGAAGGTGTTAGAAGTCAAAAAAGAAGCTGTTGGTGGGAATAATCAATCTAAAGTTGGTATGATCAGAAGTGAGGGAGCCAGCAAAAGTCCACACCATCCCGAAAAAGTTTCAAGTATCATCTCTAAGGTGGCCTCAACTCATACACCTATAAAAATTCCTGCGGTAATTCAAGAAATCAAGAAGAAGAAAACAGTGGAAAGTAAAGGTGAGAAGATGAAAGTGGGTAGTAACTTGAAGAGAAAAGTGGTCCATACTTCTCGGCTTCATAAGTTTGTGGTTGCGGAAGTGACAAGCAACCAAGTTTGGAGGAGGAAGTACCCTCCATAATAAAGGGTAATGGACCGTCGAGCCATGCGACGTTAAACGAAGCGCTTCGTGGGAGGCAACCCACGGTTTTAATAATTAATTTTTTTGTTTGTTTGTTTTATTTTCAGGAAATAAAAGAGAGCATCTCTAGTGGAAGCTAGGAAGTGATCATTGGAATGCAATACCTCTGTAAGCAACCTCTCCAAGGCTAGTTCTAAAACATTGAGGACAATGTTTAGTTCAAGTGTGGGGAGGTTCTTATTTTATTTGCTTTATTGCTTTGCTTTCCGTTTTGAATTCATAGTTTAGTTTGTTTAATTTGAACCATTTTCTTTTGTCTTTCTGTTATTGTGTTTATTTCAAGTTTGTAGTGCTGCCATGGTGTTACCAGGTTGGATACAAGTCGGAAGGGGGCAAATGAATAGATAGTGGTTGAACAACACATCTCACACTTGATCTCTACAGGCACCACGGAAGTTGACACAATCAAAGAGAAGAAGGTAGGACGCAAAAAGTCAACACTGAACCAAGAGAGGAGTATGGTGTACTTTAGATGAAAGGAAACTGCAGGACACCAATAGCACCTCGAAGCATGCAAGCTTAACCGACCCGGTGAGATGTCAGAGCCAAATTTATAACATCCATATGAGAGCCCAGTCAGGTATGGCACTATTCACTTTGATTTTGCGTATTTTCTCATAACACAAGCACACTATGAAAGCACACACTGAGGCAAGTTTTTTTTCCGTAACCCCGAGCCTTTCTAACCATCCCGTATGCATGTTATCCATCGTTAACCCCCTTTGAGCCATAATATTTGTTTTGTTCATTGTGTTAGTCTGTTTATCACCCGTTATCTCATTGTTCATGTCATCGCTCGGCATTCATGATTAATCACTTGTAAGACACTAAAAAGATCCAAGTGTGGGGTTGTGAACCATTGAAAAGGGGGGCAAGAAAAAAAAAAGAGAATATCTCATAAAAAAAAAGAGAGAAAAAGATGAATATGATCTTGTGAAAACCAACAAAAAGAGGTTTAAATTTCAAAGCAGAAGAAGATATTTGCCCTGGTCCACTGTTAGTCTGGAAAAGGTTCAAACCCCATTCTTACGATTCAGATCAAAATGAGTAGAGAAGTGAATCCTATGTAATGCCGAGCACCTAAACCATTTGTTACCCCGTTCCTTGTTTACCCACCAAACCAAAGCCACGTTACAACCCTAAGACCTCATAAAGTGTGTGTAATCTCTGTGTGTAGTGATTTGAGAATTTATTCAAAGTTGAAAGTAATATGCATGCCTTGATACTTTGAGTGTAGACACTTTAACCCGGAGAGATTTTGTGAGAGTGTGAAAAGCTTGCAGGTGAAAAGCGTGTTCGAAAGTAGGAATGCCGTTGATAGTCTGAAGAAGGAAACCTTACACTCGATTGCTAAGTGTAGGAATCTTGCGAAAAACCTGGTTGTGTTGTGGAGAAAAGAGTTTCGTCGGTGACCTTTGTTTTGACTCGATACATCACTTGAGGACAAGCAATGAGATAAGTGTGGGGTTGTGATCGGTCACCATTTCTAGTAAGTTTCCGCACCTTTTTCCGACCAAAAGTCATAATCTTGGTAATACTAAGTGGCATTGTTATAGGTTTTATTATAAGTTTCTTAATTTGTCGGTTATTTAAGTTTTGCATGCTAAGTGTGTTTTAAGTTTTATAAAAGTGCCATTTTATGCGTTGGTTGTTAGTTTGTTGTTGTCCAGGTTGAACCAGGAATGAGATAGGAACTTAGGACACTCCGAGGCGAAAAAAAAGAAGCTGAAAGAGCCAAATAGAAGGTTCACACGGGCACCAGTGTGCTTGCACACGGGCCGTGTCAAAAGAGGGCTGGAAAGATGTTTTTGAGAGCTAGGCAGAGGTTTCACACGGGCACCCGTGTTCCTGCACACGGTCCGTGTGAAAAGCTGAGCAGAAAGTGATTTTTGGGCTAAGAAGCAGTTGACCAACACGGGCACCCGTGTTCCTGCACACGGTCCGTGTTGGTAGGCGCGGGCAGATTTCCAACTTTTGATATTTTGAAAGCCTTGAGCTCATTAAGGGTATTTTGGACCTTTCGGATACGAGGGATGACTGCCAACACTACTAAAACCTAACAGGAAGGAGGAACCGATCATTTTGGATCATTGAGCATAGAGAATTACAGAGAAAGAAGAGTCAAGGGTTTTGGAAGAGATCTTCAAGAGCACTCGCGATTGGAGATCATATCAACCGATAATTTCTTGTAATGACTTCAATTACTCTTGTTATTTTCTTAAACACTATGAGTAGCTAAACTATTTTATGCTAGGGTGATGTCCCTAAATCTTTTCATGTAATGACTTGTTAAAACCGTTGTGATGAATTTGATGTTTTTATAATTTGAGTTTATGATTCAAAGATTTTCATGCTTCATCATATTGGAAAATATTTTGTTGATCTATGATTAGGGTTAGGCGTGACACACCACTCTAATGCGTTTTGAATCACAACATTACCGGTAAATCACTTAGGAATAAGGATTTCACCATAGTGATCATTCATTCTAGATTACAATGCGTAATGCCTTAATACTAAAATCAATTATTGAGGAATTGAAATTGACTTTTAAGTGTTAATAAGTTTTTCACTAAGGAATTAGGGAAAACTATTTTATGGAATTGATACTCAATTATAGTCACATCTTTTCTTGAACAACGGTGTTCTCAAGGAGTTACATAAGAT
The DNA here is from genome assembly GCF_029867415.1 of Vicia villosa. Classification (NCBI taxonomy): domain Eukaryota; kingdom Viridiplantae; phylum Streptophyta; class Magnoliopsida; order Fabales; family Fabaceae; genus Vicia; species Vicia villosa. Next base: position 229,429 of record NW_026706201.1, on the reverse strand, counting down.
TTATACATCAACCTTAGCATGCCTTCTCATTTGTGAACCAAATCATCATTTACTTATCGTTTTTAATTATAAACAGTTAGTAGTTTTATCAAGCAAAACAAAAACCAATCATAGCTTTTTGTTCAATTGAAATTTAGTCCTGGCTTATATTTTATCCGCAGTCCTTGTGATCGATACTTGGATTCAACTCCATTTTAATAACTACATCGGTAACAAAAGTAGTACACTTGCTATTTTCCGATCAAGTTTTTGGCGCCGTTGCCGGGGACTGCCATAGTATAAGTGATTAATAAGTCAATTGAAATTTTGTTGCTCTGCAACTAAAATTCTATTTTTCTGCAATTTTTATTTTGATTTTATTTTTGTTATTATTTGTGCTTCCGATTAAGCATTGTCTAATCTTGTATGCGAGGTAAGGCCTCAGCTGAACTTCTTTTTGACGCAGAACCAGAAAGAACATTGCGAGCACGACTACGAGAAGTTAAGCGGAAAAGACTGGCATCGAAAGAGGGATCACCTATAGTTTCAGAATCGGAAGACGAAGAAGGACTATCTATTCCGTCCGAGCATTCAGAGTCTGAATCAGAACCTATGGCAGCGGATCCACCTCCTCCAGAGAGACTTTTAGGAGACTATGGAAGGGCTAATGCCCCGCTTGGAAGAATGACCATCGTAAACCAACCGGTCAATGTGGCACACTTCCAACTCCATCCTTCAACTATCCGACAGTTGGAGAGCAAGCCGTTTGCGGGAAGAATCAATGAAGATGCAAATAAGCATCTACAAAGATTCCTCACCACAACAACATCATTGAAGATTGAAGGCCATTCGGAAGAAGCCAAGAGACTCGTGATGTTCCCATTTACTTTATCCGAAGATGCAGAAGAATGGTTTTACTCACTTCCAGCTGCAAGTATCACGACATGGCAAGAGATGGAAACAGCATTCCTCAATGAATATTTTCCTGCTTCGGTGTTCATCCGAAAAAGATATGATATTGTAAATTTCAAACAAAAAGAGGGGGAATCATTGGGGGATGCATACAAGAGGTTCAAAAGGTATTTGACTGCATGTCCTACTCATAACATGGACGCTACCGAGCAGATGCAGAATTTCGTGAATGGTTTGCGACTTAAGACAAAGCAGCTTATTGATACCGCTGCTGGTGGTTCAACCAATTTTGCTACAGCCACTGTTATGAAAAGGATCATAGAGGCAATTGCTGCTAATGAGCATCTTGAGTTGTATGATCGAACCATGAGCCAACCGGAGGGTAAAATTGATTTGAAGTTGCCAGAGCAGGTTGTTAAGATGGAGGATCAGATTGCTGCAGAGGTAGAGAGAAGGTTAAAAAAGATGAATATTGGAACTCAGACAGTGGCACAGGTGGAACCAGTTAAAGCGGTTCTTTGTGAAATATGTGGTGGACCGCACTTTGCTATGCATTGTGTGGCAACTCAAGAACAGGTTGAGCAGATTCATATGTTGAGGCAGAATAATCCTTACGCCAACACATATAATCCGGGGTGGAAAAATCATCCGAACTTCTCATGGAAAGACCAACAAGGAAACGTCCAGAAGCCGGTTCAAGGCCAACAACCATATCAACCTCAGACTCAACAATATCAACCACAGCCACATCAATACATACCTCCACAACAACCACCATACCAACAACAATTCCAGCACCATCCACAACAGTTCCAAACTCAAGGTCAACAACAATTTCAACAACAGGTACCGAAGAAAGAAGATTGGGAGATCGCTATTGAAAAAATGGCAGCTCAAAACTCTCAATTCCAAGAAGAAACTAGGAGCAATCTGAGGAACACCAGCACTTCAATCAAGAATCTGGAAATTCAAATGAGTCAGATAGCACAACATCTCACTCCACAAGCACAAGGTACTCTTCCAAGCTCAACTGTGGCAAATCCAAAAAACCAAGAAAAAATTAATGTTGTTACAACAAGAAGTCAGAAAGCGCCAGAGCCTGAAGAAGAGGAGGAGATAGATGACAACTTAGTCATAGAGGTAGATCTAGAAATTAGAGAAAATCCAAAAGAGCCTGAAGTAGTGATATCACCGGTTAAGCCACTAGAAGAGAAAAATAAGAAAGAAACTAAACCGGTGGTCAAATTACCATTCCCCTCTAGAGTGGCCAAGAAGGATTCGAAAGAGAAGGATTTTGAGAAGTTTGCTGCAATGTTCAAGAAGTTAGAGATTAACTTACCTTTCTTTGAAGCACTGGAGAATATGCCTTTATACAAGAAATTTATGAAAGAGGTAATTTCTAAGAAAAGACAAGTGGGAGATGAAACAAAAATTGTGACTGAAAAGTGTGGTAGAGTCTCGCCAGCAAGGAAGATCCCCATTAAGAAGAAAGACCCTGGAGTGGTGGCAATACCGTGCACCATAAATGACAGAGTGTTCAAAAAGGTGCTAATTGATTCTGGTTCTAGTGTGAGTTTGATGCCATTGTCCATCTTCAAAAAGCTGGAGATTAGAAAAATAAGCGAGAGTGAAACAAAGTTGCAATTTGCTGATCACACTATTAAGAATTCATATGGGATAGCCGAAGATGTAATGGTAGAGATCGACAAGTTTGTTTACCCAGTTGATTTCCACATCATGGACATTCCTGAGGATGAAGAGACTCCAATCCTTCTTGGGCGACCCTTTTTGCTTACTAGTCGCTGCAATTTGGATATTGAAAAAGGGGAACTCGTAGTTAAATCATTTGATGAGGAGGTAACACTGAAGGTGTTAGAAGTCAAAAAAGAAGCTGTTGGTGGGAATAATCAATCTAAAGTTGGTATGATCAGAAGTGAGGGAGCCAGCAAAAGTCCACACCATCCCGAAAAAGTTTCAAGTATCATCTCTAAGGTGGCCTCAACTCATACACCTATAAAAATTCCTGCGGTAATTCAAGAAATCAAGAAGAAGAAAACAGTGGAAAGTAAAGGTGAGAAGATGAAAGTGGGTAGTAACTTGAAGAGAAAAGTGGTCCATACTTCTCGGCTTCATAAGTTTGTGGTTGCGGAAGTGACAAGCAACCAAGTTTGGAGGAGGAAGTACCCTCCATAATAAAGGGTAATGGACCGTCGAGCCATGCGACGTTAAACGAAGCGCTTCGTGGGAGGCAACCCACGGTTTTAATAATTAATTTTTTTGTTTGTTTGTTTTATTTTCAGGAAATAAAAGAGAGCATCTCTAGTGGAAGCTAGGAAGTGATCATTGGAATGCAATACCTCTGTAAGCAACCTCTCCAAGGCTGGTTCTAAAACATTGAGGACAATGTTTAGTTCAAGTGTGGGGAGGTTCTTATTTTATTTGCTTTATTGCTTTGCTTTCCGTTTTGAATTCATAGTTTAGTTTGTTTAATTTGAACCATTTTCTTTTGTCTTTCTGTTATTGTGTTTATTTCAAGTTTGTAGTGCTGCCATGGTGTTACCAGGTTGGATACAAGTCGGAAGGGGGCAAATGAATAGATAGTGGTTGAACAACACATCTCACACTTGATCTCTACAGGCACCACGGAAGTTGACACAATCAAAGAGAAGAAGGTAGGACGCAAAAAGTCAACACTGAACCAAGAGAGGAGTATGGTGTACTTTAGATGAAAGGAAACTGCAGGACACCAATAGCACCTCGAAGCATGCAAGCTTAACCGACCCGGTGAGATGTCAGAGCCAAATTTATAACATCCATATGAGAGCCCAGTCAGGTATGGCACTATTCACTTTGATTTTGCGTATTTTCTCATAACACAAGCACACTATGAAAGCACACACTGAGGCAAGTTTTTTTTTCCGTAACCCCGAGCCTTTCTAACCATCCCGTATGCATGTTATCCATCGTTAACCCCCTTTGAGCCATAATATTTGTTTTGTTCATTGTGTTAGTCTGTTTATCACCCGTTATCTCATTGTTCATGTCATCGCTCGGCATTCATGATTAATCACTTGTAAGACACTAAAAAGATCCAAGTGTGGGGTTGTGAACCATTGAAAAGGGGGGCAAGAAAAAAAAAAGAGAATATCTCATAAAAAAAAAGAGAGAAAAAGATGAATATGATCTTGTGAAAACCAACAAAAAGAGGTTTAAATTTCAAAGCAGAAGAAGATATTTGCCCTGGTCCACTGTTAGTCTGGAAAAGGTTCAAACCCCATTCTTACGATTCAGATCAAAATGAGTAGAGAAGTGAATCCTATGTAATGCCGAGCACCTAAACCATTTGTTACCCCGTTCCTTGTTTACCCACCAAACCAAAGCCACGTTACAACCCTAAGACCTCATAAAGTGTGTGTAATCTCTGTGTGTAGTGATTTGAGAATTTATTCAAAGTTGAAAGTAATATGCATGCCTTGATACTTTGAGTGTAGACACTTTAACCCGGAGAGATTTTGTGAGAGTGTGAAAAGCTTGCAGGTGAAAAGCGTGTTCGAAAGTAGGAATGCCGTTGATAGTCTGAAGAAGGAAACCTTACACTCGATTGCTAAGTGTAGGAATCTTGCGAAAAACCTGGTTGTGTTGTGGAGAAAAGAGTTTCGTCGGTGACCTTTGTTTTGACTCGATACATCACTTGAGGACAAGCAATGAGATAAGTGTGGGGTTGTGATCGGTCACCATTTCTAGTAAGTTTCCGCACCTTTTTCCGACCAAAAGTCATAATCTTGGTAATACTAAGTGGCATTGTTATAGGTTTTATTATAAGTTTCTTAATTTGTCGGTTATTTAAGTTTTGCATGCTAAGTGTGTTTTAAGTTTTATAAATGTGCCATTTTATGCGTTGGTTGTTAGTTTGTTGTTGTCCAGGTTGAACCAGGAATGAGATAGGAACTTAGGACACTCCGAGGCGAAAAAAAAGAAGCTGAAAGAGCCAAATAGAAGGTTCACACGGGCACCAGTGTGCTTGCACACGGGCCGTGTCAAAAGAGGGCTGGAAAGATGTTTTTGAGAGCTAGGCAGAGGTTTCACACGGGCACCCGTGTTCCTGCACATGGTCCGTGTGAAAAGCTGAGCAGAAAGTGATTTTTGGGCTAAGAAGCAGTTGACCAACACGGGCACCCGTGTTCCTGCACACGGTCCGTGTTGGTAGGCGCGGGCAGATTTCCAACTTTTGATATTTTGAAAGCCTTGAGCTCATTAAGGGTATTTTGGACCTTTCGGATACGAGGGATGACTGCCAACACTACTAAAACCTAACAGGAAGGAGGAACCGATCATTTTGGATCATTGAGCATAGAGAATTACAGAGAAAGAAGAGTCAAGGGTTTTGGAAGAGATCTTCAAGAGCACTCGCGATTGGAGATCATATCAACCGATAATTTCTTGTAATGACTTCAATTACTCTTGTTATTTTCTTAAACACTATGAGTAGCTAAACTATTTTATGCTAGGGTGATGTCCCTAAATCTTTTCATGTAATGACTTGTTAAAACCGTTGTGATGAAGAAGAAACTTATGAGGAAGAGGTTGATCGTGCGAATCTACAGAACAACCATGACTATCTAGTGAAACAATGGGTGTGGAGGAGATTCTTGATAGGCTGATCTACGTCGAAAGGCTCTTCGACTTTATAGGTGTCCTTGAGAACCAACAAGTCAAGATCGTTGCGATCATGCTTAAAAGTGCTGCAACTGTCAGGTGGGATAAACTTGTTCAAAGGCAAAGGCAAAGGAAGGGGCCAGTCAGAACTTGGCGAAGAATGAAACTATTGATGTTGGAGCGGTTTTTACCGAAGGATTATGAACAAATTCTTTATAAGATGTACATAGAGTGTGTTCAAGGTGTAACACCCTTCTAAACCCCGCGGAAATTAATAAGATAATTCAGAGTAAAACATGAAAACAAGGGTGCCACAATTCCAATTAAAACAAATTTATCATAACTTCATTGTCATGCTTTAACTAAGGAACAATTCATCATAATACATAAACATCTCATGTTAACACAACAGAAAATTCATCATACGGATAAGCATAACATCATCTATGCAATATCCCACAGAATTAATACAATAACAACATGATAGAGTATCATCATAAACTCTAAACTAGCATTCCCCCAGTGTTACAATATCAGAGCATGACACCTGACGCTACACTAATACACTGACTTATGAGTTAATCCTCACCAAGTCGAAAGCAGCTATCCTCAATCTGAAAATGTCAACAGTAAGGGTGAGTCTCATCACAGTTAACAAATGTTATTGCATCTTAAATAACAACACATCATAGTTATATCATTCACCCAATTTCATCATATTCAGATTATCAGGAACGCCCATCATTTACACAAATGCCAACAGAACACATCTTTCAAACAGACAATCATACTCAACATTAATTCAACAAAACACGCAACCAACACATCATCAATATTTATAACACTAGAATACTTCCAATCATGTTATAAAATTATGCATATGTATGAACTGACACTATGCATGTGGTACCAACCTCATCAAATGGGAATAACCCATGACAGATCCAACATCATCAAGATACGGCCCTGCCAGCACAGATTCCACACAATGGGAATCATGCCCTTCACTGATCCAACACACCCTTATGGATACAGTATCATCAATGAACATGAATGAATGCAAACATACATGAACATACTTATACCATCGTCAAGTCTAATGAGTAACATCATCAAATACCCATTTCATCATCATCATCATCATCATCATCATCATCATCAAAGTATGTTTATATACATTATCATCATTCAAATACAATCAATCATCATCATCATTAAAGGACATACATGTGTCCACATCAATCATCATCATCAATAAGAAGAACATACATGTATCCACATCATTCCAAAACAAATCAATCAACATCATATAATTCTCAATAAATCATCACATCATAATGTTTTTCAAAACAACATCTTATATTGTCACATTTCATCATATATGTCAACAATACATCATCCAATTAAACAAATCGTCACATGATTAATATTTCAACATAGCATGTATTTAACACATCTCATCACATATATGTACAATACATCATTCACCAAGAAATGAAAATCATATTTAAAAATATTTGGATTCACACCTCATTCCATCATTTAAATACGTAGACCATCTCGTAAGATTCATCGTGCTCGAAACGACACTAAAAACAGACCTACGGTTCGAAAGTTACACATCATTTAACTTTTCCAAGAAAACAACCATCGCTACAGCATGCGGCGCAACCAAGGTTCACGGCGCGACCTGAACCACACAAACGAGTTCGCGGCGCAACATATGCACGCGGCGCGAAACGCGAAAATAAGTACGCCTTCGCGGCGCCAACACTAGGACGTGGCGCGAACTGGCAATTTCACAGACTTTCGGGTCTGTGTCAGATCCTGCGATCTCGCCCAATTTGAGTCCAAAACTGACTCCAAACATCATATACAGGAAGTTAATCATCAATTGCATCATTATTCATCATCACACATCAAAACAACACATAAATCAATCAATAATCCATGCAATTTTCATCAATTTATAACCTCCCCAAACCTAACATATAATCCAATTGACTCAACAACATCCCTAATCAATATTATTATCTAAGAACACGATAATAGATGATAACCAGAGAGTCCCCCCCTTACCTTAGCCAAAGATTCTTGATTGGTTCTTTTCCTCTTTGTTCCTCTTCACGTACCAGCTTTCCAATCTCTCATCTCCTCTGCTCTGCTTTTCACGTTCCTTTTTCCTTTCTCTCAATTTTCCTTATTATTTATGAAAAATAACATTTTAATTAGTAAAGGGCTTTACTAACATAGCACCCCCTCTTTACTAACACCACACTTGGCCCAATAGCCCATCTCATAATTCTTTCTAAATAATTCCGCAAAATACCGAATAATTCCAAATAATAATTTAATTTCCGATTAAATTAAAATTAGAAAATATGGGGTGTTACAACTCTCCCCCAATAAAAGAGTTTTCATCCTCGAAAACATACCTCAAGTAACCAGCTCGTATAAGAGTCCTTCACCTGACTCTCCAGCTCTCAATTAACATTACCATCAGTCAATCCTCAAAAATCCATCTGACATAACCAACAGAAAACATGTTTCATACATTCAAATCTCAGTTCTTACGTCGCATTTGACCATCCAAAAGGATACCACTCGCTATATCTCCAAAAGGTTAACAACAATAGAACATTGAGGTACAACCTATATAATACGTTTAACAACTGAGTAATACAATTACACAATCCATAGTGTGATCACACTGATCAACACTGTAGGGATGCATACCATCTACCGAACTTATCATCCTCAGACACACTTTCCACCTGAGTGATAAGGTAATACTTACACTTTTCACCAACCGCTTCCTTCAAGAAACTCAATACTCATATTCCTATACCATTAAATTCCAATTATCTGACTCCTCTTAAGTCACACCAGCAATTATCCAACACGTTACATTCCGCTTTTTCGCGCTACTCTGATTACTCATCACAATCATCTATACCAAATAGATTTCTGAGTTTCACCCGATTCCGACTCTCTTTACTCATTCGTCCAAGAATCATTCCTCACCGTTCATGGTACTAATATTCCACTTAGCAATCCTTACTCGCATCCAAAAAAAACCAATTCCTGATTTACTCCCTCTATTTAAACATCCTAACCATCAGAACAAGTACACACAAGTAATTATAGTCACACTCATTAGCATCAATATACCATTGCTTACAAAATAGCCCAACTGAGTCCCACTCTCTTTTAAGAATTAAATCCACTTCGTCCTTCATAGAGTGTAATTACTCATTATATTTGGAATCTACAATATCACCTTAATAACAACACAAAATTATTACAGCATCATATAGTATCAATTCTTCGTTTTAATTTCGCCGAATACATACTCGTTAACTACGTACAACCGTAATAACATATTCATCATCTCGGCAATTATTCTAAAGAGTTATAATTCTTCGACACGACATCCTTACATCCACTGGATTCTAAAACCAACATATAGATCAACACCTATTCTCTATGTAAGCTCCTGACATATTAATTCCTCACTTCCCACGAGTAGTACTCATAACACTACTCCACATCACACTTTCGCTGTGCGACTCTGATTACCCGTCTTAAGTCATTTGTCCATCATGTTGCACTCTTTCATATTCACCTCTTCATAAATTCACACAACATAGTGAGTGATTATTCCCACGGCTTCGCATTCATCACATCTTATACCATTAAGGTAACAAAACAAGCTCATCTCATCTATATGATTCCATCTACTACCAACAAGAGATTTAGGGTGATCAAGTCCTAAATTTGTCAATAGATAGTTGAAAATCATATTTAAGCATAAACCGTCGTTACTACATAATAGTGTCCATTTCCGAGTTTGCACCCAAACTCATTAACATCGTCATAGTTCAATAATCCACTACGGTGTCCTTCTTCTAGAATATTCTTCCGAAGCTCAAAACATCAGAAACACAAATCCAATCACTCAATCTCATTATATTATTCCCGTCGATTCTGAATTCACCGCCTTTACCTTGGTAATTCAAAGTCAACCTATCGATCAACTCAACATCATCTTTCTGACCTTCTCTAATCTCGTCAAGAATACCACTAGTCAGCCTTAGCATACCCAAACTAACACTATTAGGATCACCTTCACATACCAACTCAAGTCTCTAAATTGTCCAATTAAATTCAACCCCTTCACCATTAGCACCGACATATTTAAAGACTTCCTACGCAACACAATAGCTCAACATTTTTCTTACCAGGATGGTAATTCAACCCAAAATCTTAATCCTAAAAAAATATACTCTAACCATCGCTGCTGCCTCATATTAAGCCCCTTTCTGACCAAAGAGGTACTTCAACTCTTATGATCACTAAACACTTCGAATCCTGAACCATACAACTAGCTTGCAAGACCAAGACCACATTCATAACTCGTGGTTTTAATCCAAATTCCATGACATCCTTCACCTCCAAATATCATTCCACTCGGAATCTCAACGAAGTCTTCCTCACAACAATAGGTGTCAGAAATCCTCTAAAATTCTTCTTTTATACTTATCGTTACTTTGCCATCACAAATACGATTCCAAGAGTTCTAAAGTTTATCCCATCTTTACTACTAATTCACTTCTCACTAAAATCCATCGGCCCTCAAACCATCTTTATTACCGAACATCTCATCAACAACATGTTCCACTCAATTTTGTTTCAAACAATCACGGTAGTAGGCATTCCTATTCAACAAGTTTCACGCTTCCTTAACCGACTTCACAATATCTCCTTATAGGATCAATCTACTGTATTTATAACTCTCCCATAAGGTAGAACATAATCTCTCCTCTTCGTAGGTTCAAACGACACGTCAATCTGACACTCGGAACCCAAGATATGAATTTTCCATCGTTATCCGAAATGCAACATCGACATCATGCAGCGACGCTCTATACGGTATTCCCAAAACTCTTCAAATGGTACATCCAATTCTAAAAATTACTTCTCAACAAACCTTCTAATTATTCCTTCAATCCGTTCAACACTGACACTGACATCCCGTGCAGTACCAATAAACAAGTCTAGTTATAAGAACAAGGGTAACCGTAACTTCACCTCTTTCCGACGTCATTCTATCGCAATTAAATACGTTACAGCTGCTGCAGCTATTTTTATAACAAAGTTCATCTCGTTAGCTTTCCGACGCTTCAAACGGAACTCAATTCGGATGTCCAGAACTCCAGTTATGAATTTTCGAAGTTCTGCAGCTATTCAGCAATTTTCCTGCGTTTTGCTTACGAAAATCTCACTCGAAAACTCATTCTCTTCAACTCGATCACATTCCAAACAGCCCCTCATCGTATCTCTTGACTTCCAAACATTCTTATAACTTAAGCGACACATTCCCCCGCCGAAGTTCGCTTTCTGAAACATCACGACAGCAATCCTCCTTGCAAACTCGTAACTGAACCTCTTCCGAGACGCAAGGCTACTCAACTGACAACTTCACAGCACACCAGCAGAGCTGACACATCGCAACTTTCTAATTTTCCTCTCCTACAATTAATCACGAAATACCTCTAATCATCTTCTTTCAAGATGTTCCAACTCAATTACCAGTCAAATCTTAATTCCAAGTCACCTTCAATTCGGGAAACAACAAACTCAAACAACGCTTGCACTATTGCCAACAATGGCCTACTGAATCAATCATCTTACAAATGAAACATAACCAAGAAGCAAAGTTTCTCCCCCACTTGTTTCAATCTAACACCTGCAACAAAACAAACAAGTACCGACAGTGATTCACTCACATGTCGTGTACCAAGGGATAAAACGCCGACAGTATACAACTGTCGTGTAACTCAACTGACTCGACAATTGGCCGGACGGACCGACCTGCTCTGATACCACTATTGTAACACCCTTCTAAACCCCGCGGAAATTAATAAGATAATTCAGAGTAAAACATGAACACAAGGGTGCCACAATTCCAATTAAAACAAATTTATCATAACTTCATTGTCATGCTTTCACTAAGGAACAATTCATCATAATACATGAACATCTCATGTTAACACAGCGGAAAATTCATCATACGGATAAACATAACATCATCTATACAATATAGTTATATCATTCACCCAATCTCATCACAGTTAACAAATGTTATTGCATCTTAAATAACAACACATCATAGTTATATCATTCACCCAATTTCATCATATTCAGATTATCAAGAACGTCCATCATTTACACAAATGCCAACAGAACACATCTTTCAAACAGACAATCATACTCAACATTAATTCAACAAAACACGCAACCAACACATCATCAATATTTATAACACTGGAATACTTCCAATCATGTTATAAAAGTATGCATATGTATGAACTGACACTATGCATGTGGTACCAACCTCATCAAATGGGAATAACCCATGACCGATCCAACATCATCAAGATACGGCCCTGCCAGCACAGATTCCACACAATGGGAATCATGCCCTTCACTGATCCAACACACCCTTATGGATACAGTATTATCAATGAACATGAATGAATGCAAACATACATGAACATACTTATACCATTGTCAAGTCTAATGAGTAACATCATCAAATACCCATTTCATCATCATCATCATCATCATCATCATCAAAGTATGTTTATATACATTAGCATCATTCAAATACAATCAATCATCATCATTAAAGGACATACATGTGTCCACATCAATCATCATCATCAATAAGAAGAACACACATGTATCCACATCATTCCAAAACAAATCAATCAACATCATATAATTCTCAACAAATCATCACATCATAATGTTTTTCAAAACAACATCTTATATTGTCACATTTCATCATATATGTCAACAATACATCATCCAATTAAACAAATCGTCACATGATTAATATTTCAACATAGCATGTATTTAACACATCTCATCACATATATGTACAATACATCATTCACCAAGAAATAAAAATCATATTTAAAAATATTTGGATTCACACCTCATTCCATCATTTAAACACGTAGACCATCTCGTAAGATTCATCGTGCTCGAAACGACACTAAAAACAGACCTACGGTTCGAAAGTTACACATCATTTAACTTTTCCAAGAAAACAACCATCGCTACAGCACGCGGCGCAACCAAGGTTCGCGGCGCGACCTGAACCACACAAACGAGTTCGCGGCGCAACATATGCACGCGGCGCGAAACGAGAAAATAAGTACGCCTTCGCGGCGCCAACACTGGGACGCGGCGCAAACTGGCGATTTCACAGACTTTCGGGTCTGCGTCAGATCCTGCGATCTCGCCCAATTTGAGTCCAAAACTGACTCCAAACATCATATACAGGCAGTTAATCATCAATTGCATCATTATTCATCATCACACATCAAAACAACACATAAATCAATCAATAATCCATGCAATTTTCATCAATTCATAACCTCCCCAAACCTAACATATAATCCAATTGACTCAACAACATCCCTAATCAATATTATTATCTAAGAACACGATAATAGATGATAACCAGAGAGTCCCCCCTTACCTTAGCCAAAGATTCTTGATTGGTTCTTTTCCTCTTTGTTCCTCTTCACGTACCAGCTTTCCAATCTCTCATCTCCTCTGCTCTGCTTTTCACGTTCCTTTTTTCTTTCTCCCAATTTTCCTTACTATTTATGAAAAATAACATTTTAATTAGTAAAGGGCTTTACTAACATAGCACCCTCTCTTTACTAACACCACACTTGGCCCAATAGCCCATCTCATAATTCTTTCTAAATAATTCCACAAAATACCGAATAATTCCAAATAATAATTTAATTTCCGATTAAATTAAAATTAGAAAATATGGGGTGTTACACAAGGCAAGAGAACTGTAACTGAATACACAGCTGAGTTCCTGTGGTTTTCTGAGCACAATGATTTGGGAGAATTAGAGAGTCAGAAAATAGCTCGATACATCAGTGGCATAAAGGGATATTTGCAAGAGAAGATGGGTTTACAGACTGTATGGACCGTAGCTGAAGCATCCAATTTAGCTTTGAAGGCTGAATTGATGGAGAAATCCACTTGAAAGTTCTCATCTAATTAAAGGTACTCACCCGAAAATAACTTTGAATCAGCATGTGACAAGGAAAAGAGTGCAACACCCTGGAATTCTAACGTTCGGAATAAGGGGGCTAGCAACTCTAGTGGTGTGCAGTAGGGTAAAGCACCAATTCAGAGGAAGAATAATCCATATGCTAGACCTTCTATAGGCACATGTTTTCGTTGTAATGGAATAGGCCACAAATCGAATGTTTGTCCGACAAGGAGAGTCGCTGATGTTGTGGAAGAAAGGGAGGAAGATGAGAAAAGAGAAGATCCTACAGTTGAGAATAACGAGTATGCCGATGTTGAGTTTGCGGAGGAAGAATCTGATAAGAGGGTAAATTTTGTGTTGCATAGAATTTTACTAGCATCCAAAGATGAAGGACACCGCAAGAATTTGTTCAAGACACGTTGTTCTATCAAGAACAAAGTGTGTAATCTAATTGTGGATAGTGGCAGCATGGAGAATCTGGTGTCGCAGAAATGGGTAGATTATTTGAAGTTGTCCATAAAATCCCATGAGAAGCCATTCACCCTCGTTTGGGTAAGTAAGGGCTCTCAAGTTCGAGTAATATTAGCCTGCAAAGTTTCTATCTCCATTGGAAAAGATTATAGATAAGAGGTACTTTGTGATGTTCTTGATATGGATATTTGTTATATTTTACTTGGTAGACCTTGGCAGTTTGATAATGATATCACTTATCGAGGACGGAATAACGTGATGATGTTTACATGGGGCACACTTAAAATTGCTATGGCTCCTGGTTTCACTTTGATAATAATCCAGGAGGACACAATATAGCTTCTTTATGATGACGCGTAGTGAAAAGGTGCTTCATGAGACTAGAAAATAAACTGAATGTTTATGTCCAGTGGTGATCAAAGGGTTGATGAATATTGTAAAGAGGGAAACAACTATTTCAGAATAAGTACTAGACTATTAAAGGATTTCAAGGAGTTGACCGCAGATAAGCTGCCCAGCAATATTCCTCCTATGCGAGATAAACGCGTGGAAGTTAAAATTTTCAATGTAGGAGAAGATGCGATGATGTTTCTCATAAGAATATGTTTCTAGTTGGTACTTACAGTTACAGCAAACTGCAACCAAATGAAGCTCTTTAAGAGAACTCGGGGTCGAGTTTTTCAGAAATGAAGGAGACTGATGTAGGATGATTGTTCATATTGAAGAAGAAATCGCGTGTCACAAAGCATTTTAATATTTAAGCAATTTTTGTTTTAATATTTCAGCAATTTCTATTATATTTGTTTTATTTGATTATGTTTTGGATTAAAGACTCATAAGGCCCAATAGGGTTTCTTTATTTCCTGTATTTAAAGACCTTTGGCATGGCCATAAGGATTATCTCTTTTATTATAATAGAATCTAAAGTTTTCTTTATTCCTGGTGGACTCCGTAGCTTATCTAAAAGTTTTGCGCTTGCAACCCTATTTTCATTCAAGGTTTAGCGCTTGCTATTCTTTTAGGGCTTCCCACTGCGTCATTTTACCTGCAATTTTTTGCGTAACAGATCAAGGTCTTAGACCCGCACCCAAAACTGTTTGAATTTGAAATATGATGACCATTTTTTTCAATTAAATTGCAATTTTAGTCCAAATTTTTTTTCTTATTCACAAAAATAGTCATCATTTTTTAAATCCAAACAATTTGCTCTCTTCTCATATTTTTGCACTTCAAATTAGAGATTTGTCTACCTTTAAATGATGTGTTAACAAGTTGGATGCTAGGAAAGGTTTGTTTCTCTCTTTTGCAAGTAGATTGAAATTAGTTAAATCCACCATTTATGTTATGCTTCACCATAGCATGGTGATTTATTCTTGGCTGTCATCTCTTCTCTGTGATATTAATAGGGATGTTAGGAGGTTCATTTGTAGTAGGGAAATATCTAAAAACAAAATAGTGACAGTGGCTTGGAGGAGTATTTGCAAAACTATAGCTGAAGGCGGGCTTGGTATTAGAACACTTTTAAATTT
Source organism: Vicia villosa (assembly GCF_029867415.1). Taxonomy (NCBI): domain Eukaryota; kingdom Viridiplantae; phylum Streptophyta; class Magnoliopsida; order Fabales; family Fabaceae; genus Vicia; species Vicia villosa. Next base: position 213,793 of record NW_026706201.1, on the reverse strand, counting down.
AAATGATGCATTCAACTTGAAAAGGTCTTGAGACATTTTCAATTCTTCAGACAACTCGACGCTTCTTCTTAGGAATCAGGTTTTCCGCAATTACAAGTTTATCAATCATCACATATATTCCTCTTTATGGTCCAGCACTAAGGAAAAAATTATCAACGTTATTGATAACTCTTCTTAGTGCCTTGGGAATGGTACCTCGATAATCTTTGGTACGACAGTTGATGTGGCTCTCTGTTATGTCTAGACTCCTGCTTGTATTAAGGACACTACGGTTAGCAAAATTATTGTTGATGGGCATTGGGATTTTTCCAAGTCCTCCACCATCATTCCTCCCTCTATTCAGGTGCGCATCAGTAAATCTCATATTCCTTGTGATGTTCGCCCGGATGTGAGAGTATGGCATCATACTTCTAGTGGTATTTTATCGCTTAAATTAGCTTATGATTTTAAGCGTCATAGAGGCATCTTTTTGGAGAATTGGCGGTGTATTTAGAACAAGTTCATTTCTCCGGCCAAGTTTTCCACAGTGTGGCGGCTGATTCACAATAAGCTTCTGACGGATGAGAAATGTAAAAGACGTTGCTTTTCTTTCCCTTCCAAATGTGACCTTTGTGGTTTAGTGGAGGAAACAACTTTTCATCTTTTCTTTGAGTGTTCGTTTGCATTTAAGATTTGGTGTTGGCTTAAGAGCATGTTAAATATCAACTATAATTTTCTTGTCTGGCCGAATATTTGGAGATTTCTTGGGGTTGCTGGTTTGGATCACAGTAAGGTGATTTCCAAAGTTGCAATATTTACACTTTTAATTCTATTTGGAAGGCTCGGAATCTGGTAAGATTTAATGACACATTTTCCTCCTTTTCTTCGTTTACTTCTGTTATTATGGCAGTGGTTTCCATTATCAGCAATGCCATTAATGTTGGTCCCCATCTTTCTATGCACAATTTTGAGATCCTTAAAAGGTTTAAGATTACTATCTGTCCGCCGCGTGCCCTGAATATTTGGGAGGTTTTTTGGCAGCCCCCCCCCCCCCCCGGATTTTGACTAAGCTGAATTGTGATGAAGCTTCCATTTCATCGGGTGCTTCTGCTTGTGGGTTATTGCTCGCGATAACAATGGTTCTTTTTTGGTAGTTATTGCTTCTCCTTTACGAGCCTCTAACTCTCTCATTGTCAAACTCTCAAGTGTAATGCTTACAATTGAGTTTGCTCATGAGGGGAATTGAAATTTTCTTTGGCTGGAAATAGACTCGACAACGGTAGTTAATGCTTTCAATCTTTCGTTTTGTGTGCCTTGGTTGAATAGAAATCGTTGGCTTAATTGTATCAATCTTATTTCTAAATCGAATTTTGTTGTTTCTCACAATTTTAGAGAAGAGAATAGTTGTGCAAATGTCCTTGCTAACTTAGGATTAGCTTTTATCGATATTACTCACTTTTCATTTATACCTATGTGTATTACAGCTGATTTTGAAAAGAACAGGCTAGGATTGTCATTCTTTAGATTTTCTTTAATTTTGAGAAGATTTTGAAATAGTCCACCCTCTCTGTATTGTATTCCGTTTCTCTTTTCTATATATTATCTTATTAAAAAAATATACACTAAATAATATACAAAATCTAACATATTTCTGACGCACCTGCTTCTCTCTTTTTACACTCTCACTCACTTCTTTTTCTCTACACACTTTCTTCTCTACACCAAATACACCCTTAAAGTCTTAAATTGATTTTTTCTATTAGATTTTTGACCGCGCAAAACAATAAACATGACGACTCTGACGAGAGGTAAAATTAAATAAAGTACTCCCTCCGTCCCAAAATAAGTGTCACATTTACTTTTTAGGTTCATTGAATATTTAATGTATCTAGTCTGTATAGAGACCAGATACATTAAATATTCAATGAATCTAAAAAGTAAATGTGACACTTATTTTGGGACAGAGGGAGTACAAAACTACAAATACATGATTATCATTTCTCAAATCTTACTAGAAATTTTATCATCATATTATATTTATTAATAAAATTACCAAATACAAGCAAACCTTATTATATATTTTCCTCGCCATTTTAATGAGAAAAAGGGCAAAGGAAAAACAGCAACCTGGACAAGAAAATGGACTAATTGTCCAACCTAAAACAATATACAACATAACAAATTAGAGACTTATTAACATGCCAATTGATCCCTAAAGGAAGATATTTCCTCAAAGATGGGAAGCCTTCTTGACCTAATTGGACTCCAAACATTAAGCAATCCATCAATTCCCTTCACAAGATCATCATCAAGTCCTAAATCATCCATAAACTTAGGTTGTGGCAAGTTTGCATTCAATTCTATAAGCAATTCTTCAGCTCTATTTTGTGACTTTATTTCATCAGATCCTTGAAGCTTTCCTTGTAAAACTTGTTCAAGAACTAAATAGGCTTCTTCATAACGAGATTGTCTCATTAAGCATAAGGTTAAGTTTAGAGCCTTATTGGCATCAGCATCTATCATTTGGGCTTTCTTGAAAACTACCTCAGCCATCATGTAGTTTGTCTTTTGCATGTAGGCCCAGCCCAAGTTTCCCTATATCATCAATCATCAATGAATTTAAGTAGCAATAATCTAAGCAAAAAGAAAAGATTGGAAAGTTAGATTAAAAAGTGAAAGATTTAAGTACCAATAATCTTGCAGTTTCTTGCTTGATTGAAACTTGGAACTTTTTCCCATGAGAACGAGCAGTCTTTGTTGTCCTTCCATTAAAGGCCTCTCCTTGATAGATAAGTCTTAGTTTTCTTTTCAATAAGTCAATTTGCTCCTCTACTCTTCCACATTTCTGTGTAATTCTCACAAAAACTATATTAGACTCATTCATCCTAGTCAGAAATAATTCAATTCTAATATGTATTAACTAAAATTATTACTTGTGTCAGATAATTAGTATTTTGTCTTGTGTCTGTGTGATCTGACAACGTATTAACTAAAATTACACGTATAGATAAATGAAAATTACAAGTAAAATTACACTTAAAGGTAAATTACCCATTTAGATATTTCAATGTCTATGCTATGGTAAATCAACTTACAGATATTAACTAAAATTATTATTTGTGTCAGATCATATGTGTTTGTGCTCTTATAAATCACACTTACAGATATTAAATAAAATTATTATTTGTGTCAGACTATTGGTGTTTTATTATAAGTCTATGCTCTGATAAATCACTCACACGTATTAACTAAAGTTATTACATCAGTGTTCTATTTTGAATATGTGCTCTGATAAATCACTATCAGAGATTAACTAAATTTATTATTTGTGTCAGACTATCGGTGTTTTGTTATAATTCCATTTCTGTGTTCCAATAAATCATTTTAACACGTATTAACTCAATTATTACTTGTAGCAACTATGTCACTCTACCTAAAGTATAGTAGATAGGAAACATTATATGAAAATACCTTGTAAAGATCAAGAAGAACATTGTCAAGTGATTCTTGAGAATGTTTGGAGCAAAGACCTCTAAAAGATTTGATGGCCTCAATAGCTTCTTCAGTTCTATCTAATTGCTTCATCACAACAGCCATATCCTTCAAAGCACTATCCACTTTGTCACCAACATTAATTGCCTTCCAAAAGTACACTATAGCTGCTTCTGAATCTTTATCCACCAACTGAACTTATATACATTCATATCATTATTCAATATTATACCTTAAATCTACATTAAAAAAGTACTTCAAACAAAAAAGAATATAAAACCAAAAAATATAAAACAAAAAAGAATCTTAAACAAAAAAGATTCCTTGAATCTTACAAAAATTACTCTACCACAGTAAAATATGATAAAAGTAAATCTCAAAAGTTGAAAATGTCTTAAAGTCAATAATTAAAAATAAAGTGAAAAATACAAATAATCACCGAAAAAAGCATAGAATTATGAGGAAATGGTGCAGTTTTCATAGACTATGATGCAGATAATTAAAATTATGCAGGAACAATAAAAATCAAAGTTGAAATTGAGAAAGGGTATAGATATTAGATACCATACCTGAGCATGTTTGGCTTTGACATAAGGACTATCTCCAAAAGGAACCTTATGGATAACATGATAAAGATCATCTTTCTTTGCCTTAGAACCTTTCTTCAAAACACTAATTCCTTCCATTTTCTCTCACAAAAGATAGAGATTCCCTTTGCTTTGAAGGCACATGCACCTTGTGATGAAGATGGGAGAGATTCAGTGAAGAAAATGAGGGGTCTACTCACATAAAGAAACACTTAGGACATATGAAGATAATATATACAAGGAACTTGGGATGCTAACCACTATGAATGTGGATGGAATTGTGGCTATATTCTTTGTGACATCATGTTTCCAATGCTCATTGGTTAATTCATACGTGGCATTTTTTTTCTTTTTTCTTTTGTTCTTTTGTTTGAATTATTTTATTATTAGTGTTAATAATAAATAATAATCATAATCATAATAAAAAAAATTAACAGCAATTAAAGGCGCGACATAGAGTACAGTGGTATACACTCTATAACGTGTATGATACAAAAAGAAGCCCGGATTATCTAATGTTAAATTGAGATTAAACTATGGATATTTTATATTTGTTTTTTTAATTATTAAAATAAAATTGGAAATTTATTTTAAATTTTTTAAAATTTTGTATACATTTCACAAGTTATTAATTTGGTTTTATGTGTGGGAAATCTACCAAGAAAGCAATATATTTATTATAGATTTAAATAGTCTTTCGATCCGTATAAATTTAGGTGTTTTTTATTTTCGTCTTTGTATCTTATTTTACATCGAAATGGTCCCTGAATGTTAAAATTCTGTTGGTTTTAATTTCTAAAGTTAAAATCCTTGGGAAAATCTGCAAGTTTCTTGCGGACTTTCCTTCGAATTTTTCTGCGAATTTTAATTTTAAGGACTAAAACTAAAACGGTTTTAACATTCAAAAATCATTTAAAAAAAATACAAGAACGGATATCAAAAACACGTCAACAGACCAAAAAACTATTTAAATCTTTATTATAATATGAGATGAAGTGATAGGAGGTGCAATTAGATATTTTAATTAGTATTATAATTATGTTAGTTGTATTTTGTTTTGAATATTGTTGAATTGGGCTTTTAGGCCTTTAAGTTTATTATCCATTAAGAATATTATATATTGTAGTCTCATTGAGACATTAGGTATCAAGAAATCAAATGAATTTTATCTTTTTAATTAGTTTTTATTTGTCTTCTCTAGTCTTTTAGTGTTTTCCTTTCCTATTCTATAAACCCTAGTTTTGATAGGAACAACTTCCTATCATGAAGTATTATTAGATCTATTAAACAAAGAGATTTGCATTAAATTCTTATTGACTTGGAGAATCTTTATGGCAGAGTGCTTAAAGAGATTTTGTGGAAGTCTTACGTAAGAAAGATGTTAAGATTGTTGATATGTGAACTATATCCAATATATGTATGAGGGGATAACAACTAACGCACAGAAACAAGGAGAGACAGACGACATTCCCTAATCATTGGGATTGCACCAAGGTTCAACTCCTAGCCCTTACCTTTTTTTCCTTAATTTTGAATGTACTTGCAAATAAGAATTTTCATGGTACACTTCAATTAGAAAATTGAATCGAACCAAACTGAAACATTATAAAAAGTCATCTGAAGCGAACCGTTTTAATTCATCTAGAACCTAAACAAACTTATTGATTTGATATACCGATTGAAAACTCCAAACCTAACCAGAACATTGTTAGAAAATAATTTTTCTCAAACCAATCCATTTGTTAAAGAACCAAACAGTTACTTTTTTAAAAAAAAAATTTAATAAAAAATTTTAAACCTGTTTTTACCATTTTTTATTTTCAGTTTCACTTCATTTTTTTAATAATTTAGTTCGGTTCTAGAACTTTTTGTGCACACATGTTCAGTTCATTAACCAAACATAACGGTTCGATTATATTAACTTCACTTTGGTTTGACGGTGTTTTTGAACCGTCCTACTCACTAGCGCATTCAAGAGATATCATTGAGATGTGAATGTTTTGCAGATGACATATCCATACTTAAAAAGTCAAAAAAAATGATTTAAATGAGAGGTTCAATATGTTAAGACGAGCCTTAGAAACTTATGACTTTTACCTAAGTAGAAGTAAGAAGAAATATATGGAATATAAGTTTAGAAAAAATGAGAAGTGTTTCTAACCTACGGGTGAAAGTTGAGGATTATATCATACCACAAGTTATGTAGTCTAGATATATTGGGTTTATAATACAAAACGTGTAAGAAAATAAAAGGAGATATAAATCAAAATTCAAGTTTGATGGTTAAAATTGATGATACCCTCAGGAGTTTTATGTGACATAAAAGTTCTGATAAAGTTGAGGGGAAATTTTTTTCAAACATTGCTAATCATGTGATGTTGTACGAAACAAAATGTAAGGCGATTAAAAATAATACGAGAATGGTATGAGCCGCAATTATACAGTTTTATCAATGTAGTATAAAAGATATCATGCCCACAGAGAGCAATTGACAAATATCATTATCTATTGTTCCTATGTTTATCTAAGGTTATGTCAAACACTTGTTCTTGTGCGGAAAAAAATGGAAAAAATGAATTTAATTTAATAATAACAACGAGACACCAAAATGATAATTTTAGTCTACCTATGTCACTCATACAATTTACAATATTTAATCATAATGAGAACTCTATTTTGTAGAAAATACTAACTTAGAGCTATTGACCGCTTTCGTCGGCACATTACTGCCCTTTAAACTCGTAATTGCCTACTTTCGTAGCGCGAAACTACAAGTTTAAAATCCTTGTTTAAAATACAACAATCTTTAGATTAGTTAAAAATGAATTTGCGTTTTGATAATTTAAAATCTGAATTTTCTAAGTTCAATATCATTTTCGCTCTTTCGACACATAACCGGTATTTCGATTTGTCTACTTTCATAGTAAAACTTTAAATTTTAAAACTGAATTTTCAAAACAATTATTTTATTCTCGCTACTACTAAATGACTATGCCATTTGTATGCATTCCATCAATATGATGGTCCTTGCATTTTAGACTCAAATACGACTATTCAGACATATGGAACAAACATAAACATGTTTTTGATGAATACATAATTAAAAACAATAAAGAAAAGAAAATGGAATTAAATAAAATTGAATCTTGATAAATGAAATGCTCTGAAGGGAGACTTTGTTCCAAGTACAACTGTTCAAAATATAAAAATAGAAGGGAAAATTTAACTCGAAAAGTGCAGAAAACTTAAAGAAAGTAAGGTGCATAAAAATTCCAATACATAATTTTTATGCTGAAAATTAAAGTAAATTTAGTGCTGGTAAGTTTCGATGTCTATTACATGAGTTACAATGGTATTTATAGGAAAATATGCGCTTAGAAATCATGCAAAACATGTCTAGAAATCGTGCAAAATAGCCTTGGAACATGAAGAAAACAGTTGAGAAGAATATGGAACATGGGAAAACTGGGAGTCATGGTGCATGACGACCTTCCCGTCATGACGTGCTGAAGGTGGGCTTCAGGGTCCAAGGTCCATGACGGGCGTTAGCGTGGCTGACACCCCTGCCCGTCATGGACTTCGAGTATGCGCTCTTCTCTTTTCTTTGGGGGCATGACGGTTAGCTACTCATGGAACATGCTAGTCGTCATGGTACCCCGTCGCAACTTATATTTTTGCATTTTTCTTGTTATTTCTCAGTTTCTTTCCGTATTCGATGCTAATCATTTTGTACTTGAAATGTAGAGTGAAAATCCAACTTACTAAAGCTAAATTGATTTAAAATACACTAAAACAAATAAAAATCGAGCCAACTAAAGTGGTAAAAATGCATGTTATCAAACTCCCACACACTTGAATTGTTGTTTTTCTTCAAGTAACTAAGCTTACATAAAGAAAAATTAAGTAAATGCAGCAACATACATGTGAAAAGAGCCTATGAAAAACAATAAACCTAATACTAATACGTGATCCTAAATTCAGATCGGCTAGAGGTCAATTTTATCAGTACTCAAGCTAACACCAATGGTATTGTAGAAACACAAACCGCAAACTACAAACGAAAGTATACCTAACATACCAATTGAAACCATGGGCTTATACCTAAGCCTCTTTATCCTTATTTTTCATCTCCTTTCATTAGCGACAATCACATTAAGGCATTTAAAATAGAGATAACCATTGCACACACGTAAGGAAAAACCGAAGAATTTTTATTCATTTATTTGTTCATGCTTGCATATCGATTTTTGATTATTGGTACGTTTAAGAATTTTTTTGGACATTGGGGTTCGATTATCGTTGGGTTAAATAATCGGATGAGGGTTAGAAAACTTAATAGGGGCGATTTCCTTACTGCCCTTTTTCATTTTTTTTTAAAAAATTCTTGGCCAACAAAACATAGTTTGTGAATAAAAAATATCCCCGACTGTATAAATAACTACTTGGAGAATACTTCAAAAAGGACCTAGATATTATCTTACAAGGTGGATCTAAATTGATATCCTATTTGGGAGGCTTTATGTGTTAGGACAATAGCGATTTTGTTACAAATTTCCCAATGATCATAACCTTAGCCTTTCCTCCTTTGGAATTGATATACTTCCTTGGTGCACTACAATCATAAAAATTTTCAAAAAAAATATTTTGCTCAAACTGTGGGCCAGCAGATAACACAAGCAGAAATCACACACATAAATTACTCGACAACACATGCAGGTGACTTAATAATAACTAAACTGCAAAAAGCATAAAGTCCTAAACTAGAAAGCAGGGAAATCTTAACTAGAAAACAATCATTCTAACTAGAAAATGAGACATTCCTACCCTCTACACTAAAATCCTACATTATCCTCAAGGTGAAAGGATAAAAGAAAGAGAAATGAAAGATAGTACTTGTGACGAGATCAATCTCTATCGTAGTAATCAAGAGGCTTTCCTAAGTTTCTGACCATCCATTGATGCATTCTCCTAATCAATGTAAGGTTAAGGCGCACTTAATGATCCATTTCTGCCTTCTGATAATTGCATGCTTGCTGCTTAGTCCACAAGTCTGCAACTTCGTGTCAAAGAATGTTAAGCTCATACTCGGCACTACTCTGATAATCATATGAGGTACCTACAGGAAAATAAAGATGCATATGGGGAAGGGTTGGATATGGTACTTTTGTGGTAGATGAGACTTGTTTGGCTGAGTGGAGGGGGTAAATGCGGGTATGAAGGGGAAGGTGACATATAGGATGTAGAGAGCTACTCTCTCTGGTGCATCTCTACGTCAGTGTCCCCATCATCCTCATCAGCATCACCGTGCACATTAGTACCCCTATGATATATCAAGTTCTCCTCTCTTTATACATTGGTTATTGTTGGGTTCGGAAGAACCAAGTTTCTCACTAATTTGTTTCTAATCATCAAGACATACTTGTTCTGGCCTTTTAGTTTAATCAATTTTTGTTCCAGATAATAATTCGAGTCTAGCGCGAGCTACCAACAAGATGTTGCAGCTAGGCAATCTCGACACTAAGGCCGAAGGCTAAGCCTAAGGAGGTAATAAACCCTCTAATCACAATTTCTCCTTGCTTCACCCTGGCCATTTTTTATGAATGGGAGCATAAATGTCGTGATATGGACAGGATGAGGCTGAAAGGTGTAGTGAATAAAATATAATTATTTCATGTTAGCACTGAATATCTTATCGCCTCATCCAAAGACGGTGTGCACTAAGACTTTTTGAAAATACTTGATGGTCTAGTTATGAATGCGAAAATTTTGTTACCTTCCATGTTATACGCAATTTCCCTGATCATTCGCTGCCAGAATGTGCTAAACTCGAGTGTCTAGTGTATCTCTGTGGGAACCCCGTCGATGGAGCGAAAGGTTGTCTGGATTTGCAACATATTACCAATTTCCTTTTGGTTAAACTGAAACTCTCTATTAAACAGTCTAAAATTAGTCTTACTGAAACCTTGTCTAAACCTCATAGCATATATGCATCTAAAGAAACTGAGAAACTAAAGTGTGAGCCTCTCGTAAGTGGGATGGTGTAAACTCGGGAAATAACTCTAACTAATATGGTTGAACATCCAGTTAACACTATGAAATAGACTTAAATCTCTAAGGTAAGATTCTTCAATGTACCTGGTAGGAATTATATTTTGGTTAACAAGCTTTTCAAATTACAATTGTTGTTCCTCGTCCCTGAATTTGATCCCCATATAGACAAAAGCTTCCACTATTTGTGGTTTTGGTGAGGTGGTGGTGTAAATTTTAGATTTTTAGATTAATGATGGTGATATTTCTTATGAAGGATTATTAGTGTGGCTGACGGCCAAATCGTTAGCAGCTCGAGCGGTTGACTTTGGTTTTGAATCTAGAATTTTAAATGCTAACGGTCGTCATCAAGGATGATGCGTAAATCGTAAGAAAATTGGGTCATGCTTCCATTTTGCCTCATGACGATCGTTAACATCACATTTTCAAGTATTGACGACTGTCAGTGCAAATCATGATTGTCATCCCTTATGTGTTTGTTTTCCACTTCTTTGGGCTCATCGAATGCTTAATTTTCTGATTTTCTTCATTATGATTGATCTCTTTATTTGCCTAACTAACTAAATACTTAAAAACTTGATTAAAAACCTGGGTTGCTTCCCACACAGCGCTTTGTTTAAATTCATTTAGCTCAACTTTTCAATTTTCATTATTTTAATGCAGCGCCTTCAATGTGAAGCAGGTGCCCTCTTAACATCCTCTCTTGTCAAATAGTGTTTGAGCCTCTTCCCACTCACTAAAAATGGTCATGTTGACTGGCTCCATACATCCACTTCTCCTTATGGGATTCCTTCTTCACTTGGAATGGACCCGACCATTGCGAGCGGAACTTCCCAAGTAATAATTTCAACTTGGAGTTAAACAATAATATGAGTTCTCTTTCATAAAACTCTCTCCCTGTGATACTATTATCATGGCATCTTTTTGTTTTTTATTTATAAAGCATATGGCATTCTCATAAGTATCTAGCCTAATTTCATCCAATTATTGTAGTTGCAACTTCCTGTTCTCGCGGCAGCTTTAAATCTATATTGAGGGCCTTGCTGGTCCAATATGCTTTATGCCCAATTTCCACCAGCAACGGTACCACTTTCCATAGACAAGTTTGAATAGAATGGTCTGAATAGGCGTTTTGTATGAAGTCTTGTAGGCTCAAAGTCCATCATCAAGCTTTGATTTTTTTATCTTACTAAGTAAGAACAAAATTTATCGATAGCATAGACTATGGACATAAATTTGTTTAAGTGGTAGCATAGTTTATTTGAGCTTCATCTAGAGTTCTACTTGCATAATAGATCACATGCATCTTTTTTCCATCCGTTCTCCCAATACAACACCAACGACATGATCATTTGCATCGCACATAATCTCAAAAGGAAGACTCCAATATGGAGGTTTCATTATTGACGCAGAAATTAGTACATGGTTTAATTTTTTTACAGGACTCGAGGCATTGTTCGTCAAAGATAAACTCAACGCCCATCATAAGAAGACCCGTCATAGGTTCATAAATCTTTGAAAAGTCCGTAATGAAACGCCGATATAAAGAGTGTTCCCTGAAAAGCATCCAACTCATCATTCAGGTGTGTTTCTGATGAATACTCCTTGACGCATTCATCTATGATATCTACTAAGCAGCAAGATTCGTTAATGGATGGGATTTTCATGAACTTATATAAGAGGAACTCAATTTTCTCGTTTCATGTGTCGAAGGTGAGTTTCCCTTTCTTGAAAACGATAATGGCATCAATAGTAGCTAAAAAGGATCTTCCTATGAGGATTTGGATATTAGAGTATTCATTTATGTCCATTACCATAAAGTCAATGGGTATGTACCGCTGCCTTATTTTCAATGGAACGTCTTCTAGTATTCCTAGTGGATATTTTATATATCGATCAACTAGTTGTAAGGATATCTTTGTAGGTTTTAGCTTACCGTAATCGAGGATAGACAGAAGCACCAGACTTATACTCGCACCTAAATCACACAAGGCTTTGTAATTCAAGTGGAATAGCGGGTGCATGACTAGGCGAAAATGTACAATTGTTGTTCTTATAAGAGAAATTGAGATGATTTCTCCAATGAGTATTATAATTTTTGGAGTATGGGTTCCCTTGTTGGGCGTAATGTATTTGGTCTGGGGAGGAATCGGTTAATATTTGGCACTCAACACTAATGTGTTCAGGGGCTCCACTAATTTCACATCTGGGGATCACGGAGGCTACGGTAGTTATGGGAGTGATGGTTAAGTTATCCTGATTCTGATACAACATATCTACTTTCACGTTTATGTGGTCGAAGTTACTAACTTCGCATGATCCACATTTCGATTGAGTTTTCTTGACAGGAAAGTGTTCGCTCCCCCATTGGTAATAGTTTTGAGCTATGTCTTCTTTAAGATCATAGGCGTCAGTGAACGGCTTATTCATGAGAGCCCCTCATGCGGCGGCATCCATGGTCACTCTCGTGTTATAGAGCAGACCATTGTAGGAGGTGTGGATTATCAGCCATTTCTCTTATCAATGATATGGACATACACTCATCAGCTCCTTGAATCACTCTCATGCTTCGAAGAATAATTCATTGTCTGTCTGCCTAATGTAGGTAATCTTGTTCCTAAGTTGCATCGTCTTGCTCGGCGGGAAATATCTATTGAGAAACATTGTCCTAAGCTCATTCCATGCCGTAAAGGAATTCGACGACAGGGATTATAGTCACGCTCTAGCTCTATCTCTAAGAGAGAATGAGAATAAGCAAAGTCGAATGGCTTCGGGATCAATGCCATTATTCTGAAGCATGTCAGCGAATTGCACAAAGACAGAGTGGAAATTCATATCCTCCGTTGCATTTTCGGAAAATTGGTTTTGTTGCACTATTTGCAGCAGAGAGGGTTTTAGTTTGATGCAAGGCGAACACTGCTTGAATGGTGTTTCTTAAGCGGGCGATTGTCATTCTCAACCATCTCTTTTTGAATTTGTTGTAATATGTGTCTTACGAAAAAGGTAGCGCTCAATTTCTTCAATTGGCTAGACTAAATAAAAACAAAAAATTGATTAATCTATAAGGTTAAATAACAAAATCACGATATTGAAAAATTCAGTCCTTGACAACAGCACCAAAAATTTGTTATGGGCCGTAAGTATACAACAATATCAATATAGTATAAAAAACATCGTGTCCACATAGACCACATAGACCAATTAACGAGTATTACTATATATATTATCTTGTTCCTATGTTTATCTAAGGCTACGTGAAATACTTGTTCTTGTGCAAACAAATTGAAATAATAAATTTAATTTAATAATAACAACAAGAGACCAAAACAATAATTTTTTCTACTTAAGTCATTCATACAATTTTTCTAGCATTTAATTATATTCGCGCTTGATAAATGATAATCTCTCATCTCACTTCCTTACTTCTTAGGGGTTTTCACCACTATTGTGTTTTTTAAAATGCCTTCAATTTTCATAAATTTATTTTCGAAAGTACTTTTTTTATTTAATTTAAATTATTTCGTAGGTACATTTACAGAATTTATTTTTAACGTTATTTAAACGGTTATGTAGATGCATCTATAAAACAATTCAACGTTAAATAAAAAAAATCACTTTTTAATATACACTTTGGAAATTAGGAGGTAAAAATGAAATTTTTTCAAATACCTAAGAGTATTATAATATTATAAAAGAGATTGTGATATTTTCTAATAAATTGCTGACGATTCATGGATTTACCAAAATAAACAGTAACGATGAATTGGATTCATATTAGTGTCTGCATACATTTCTTGTATTTTGTTCACTTTGCATCCAAATTCTCTGGAAAACATAATGATGCATTTTTTATTCAACGGTTACCATTTATTATACTAAAGGACTTAGTACCTAATTATAAATAATAAAATATTATTATTAAAAAGCAATATGTTAATATTATTTGCATGTTAAGGCAGTTTAATTGGTAACTCTTATAATTTAAAAAAATTTACATAGAGACTAAATACATCGTTTATTCAATTAATATAAAAGGTTAAAATTTACTCATAAATAAAAAAGAATGGAATATATTTTATTAAAATCACATGCATTATATATATATATATATATATATATATATATATATATATATATATATATATATATATATATATATATATATATATATATACCTCAAAATTACGATTTCTTAATACATCCCATGACTCTCTTATACACCGCGCAAAATTTTAAAAATTCCTCTAATTTCCATAAATATATTTTCGGAAGCACCCCATTTTCAAAAAAAATTTGATATTTTGCATAGATGTATCTACGGAAGCGTTAAAACATAGTGGAACATCTAATATATTTTTTTCTTTTGTATCATCTATATTTAATATTATGAACATTCTTAAAATATTGTTTTTTATTTTGTATATATGGTAAGTACAGTAATAATTTAATAAAATTAATATTCTTTTATTTTATTTTATAATAAATGTGTAAAACAAATTATACTATTTTTTCAATGCATAATTAATTGCTGACGATATCATGGATTTACGAAAATATGTAACTATGAATTGGATACATAGTGTCTCCATTCATTTCTTGACATTTTCTTCACACTATAGCTACTTCCAAATTCTCTCTGTAGCTTATGCATTTTTTATTCAACAGTTACCATTTATTCACTTACTAAAGGAGTAGTACCTAAAATTATAAATAATAAAATACTATCTAAAAATCAATACAGCTAAACATTATTCATTATTCGCTTGTCTCAAATTCAAACAACTATATATATACTTTAAAGTGGTTTCTACATATTTGTTTTACCAAATATGAATGGAAATTTATCATAGACAAAAACTGTAAATGGTTTTTTTCTTCCGTTTTTATTATTTTACTATATGAGTAATAACTAAATGAAAATGAGATAGAGACAGCGTTTAATGATTTGGCCTGTTCTAGATACTTTTGTAAAGGATAGTATATCCAACCGAACCTAGACAGGAATCTGGTAAGATTCAGTTAGATGCAACATTGAAATCTGGCTGAGCAATGACAGCGCACTACAGATGTTTCTATAGTACTACTATATTGTATAGTAGTAATTTTTTTTGTAAATTTTGCCAAAAGGATATATGGACGTTATGCCTTAGGAGACAATATTTATTTATTTATAACATTATTTTTGCATGTTTGTATTTTTTTTTAGTTTTTTATTGTGCTTTTTTTAATCCCTGTCAGTCAGGCGAGATCTGAGGAGAGTTGGGACTTGCTTTCGACCACTGTAGTAACACTGTAGTTTCCACAATTTATTTGCTACAAAGAACAGTAAATCATATTCGTTTAAAGTGTAAATAACTCCAACTCTTTCGTAAGGCTACGTATGACGGTTTGTTATGAGCATGTCGTGTTAAGATGAACGCGTTGTCTAGGAAAACTGGCGAGCCAGTTTGATGTGGCTTTAATTGGAACGTATTTGCGTAAGCGAAATATTGGTTCAGTTTGATGTTTCCATATGTTGGATTTGTACTGGTGACACATGAGCCTCGCTTCAGACAGTTATGCTTTCAACTGCACCCTGTAAGGATTTCGTATAGAACCAGCTAGACGCGGTCATGCCATAAATCACACTTGTAATGATTTGCATGTCCATGAGGTGATTAGCTCAGATCGAGGTGGACGTCTCTAGGCTCCACCACTCACGTCCCTTGGATTTTCTATATTTGAATGAGGGGTGTGCCATCTACGCAAGATTACGTGTAGTTCTTTGACGAGGGGTATTTGAATGATGTATTCTGACATGCAAAACGTCTCTGATAGCACCCCTGAGGGAATTGGTCAGACGTGTAAAGTGCCTACGATAGATCACCTAAATTCTGAAGGCGCGCAAGGTGTTGCGGGGAATTGATTAATGTAGTCAGACGTGTAAAGTGTCTCTGACAGCATCCATTGACTTCGAATACGGGCAAGGCTCCGTAGGGATTTGATTGCTTGGGTCAGATTGCTTGAATTGGACCTTTGGCCGACACAAAACATTATTATTAATTTTGTATGCTTTATTATTCTTATACTTAGATATAAATATATGGTTGTTAACTTATATTAAAAAGAGAATGAAGGTTTTATTGGATAAGTGTGTGGTGGAGGAAAATCGGCATTTGTGGAAGGGCGTTTTAATATAGATAATGCGATGATAGCTATCGATGTCATTCATGCTCTTAAGAGGAAGACAAAAGTTAATAAGGCTCATATGGCTCTCAAAATTGACATTAGTAAGGCGTATGATAGAGTGGATTAAGGCTTTTTGTAACACCCTTCTAAACCCCGCGGAAAATGAACAATAATCAGAGTAAAACATGAAAAAGGGTATTACAACTCCAATAAAATAAACAATTATTCATGTCATGCCATAAAAGGAACGATAAACCAAAATTATCCAGATAACATGTTAACACAGCGGAATATTCTTAACGTTTGAATAATTAAACATCCGGAGTCGGAGACTCATAATTCAACCATAAAACAATTAGCCAAAAACAAGGGTTTATCAGGTAACTCTAAATAACGCCCCTAGTGTTATACGACCAGAGCATGACACAGACCCAACTGACTCAAACGGATTTACTTTGCGAGCTAATCCTCACCAAGCACAAAAGCTAGTCCTTAATCTGAAAAATAACAACAGTAAGGGTGAGTCTCATTCACATTTAACCAATGTTATAGGCTATAAATAATAAAATATCAATCGCATATGATTCACCCAATTACAGTTATGATCAGATCCACCACAACATAATTAATCACAACAATTACACAATCATCACATATCATAACATTGGACAATCTTCCATTCATGTTATAATAATACAAGTAGCCTAATACAATGCAACTATATGCATGTGGTACCAAACATGGGATAACCCATCTCACCGATCCACCACCATAAGGATTCGGTTACTTCTCTCACTAATTCCGCACAATGGGAATTAGCTACCGCTGTCCCACCACCATAAGGGATACAGCTCACGACATATGATTATGAAATGCATGCATCACATACAGCATGCTAATCATCAACACCAATCAACTAAGTATCATAATCCTCAACCAACTCAACAATTAATAGCCACACACATAGTTATGCCATTTCTCAACCATAACAAACATATATTTTACATCAACAATATATGTATATCAATCACCAGTTACAACCACTGCAGCATAGCAGATAAAACATTTACCAATGTACTTGTACGCATAAACCATCACAACCAAATAAAATCGAGTGTTTTAAAATAAATCGAGTCACGACTAAAAACACCATTTTATCGTATAAATCATTTAATTAGCTTCTCCGTGCTCGAAACGGCACTAAAAATGGTCATACGGTTTAAAAGTTACACATCTTTAAACTTTATCCAAGAAAACAATTATCACTACAGCACGCGGCGCCACACACAGTCCGCAGCGCGTAACGAATATAAAATACGCCTTCGCAGCGCAAACAAAGGTTCGCGGGGCGAAACGAGAAAGGAATTACGCCTTCGCGGCTCGACTAATGTCCGTGGCGCGTACTGAGTACATCAATTTTCCCTGCGCCTTCTGCCAAGCAATTCGCGGCGCCAACCCCTGGACGCGGCACGAACTGGCGATTTCCAGGAATCCGAATTGCAGAAAACAGCCTACGATTTTGTCCTTATTTCACCGAATCATTACCAAACCGTTTCCATTTTTACCAGATTTCACGTACAGTAAAACAACGCATATTATAACACACATCTAGCACACAATAAGCATCTATTAACATCATATCAATATCTAACATCTAGAATTTACCAAATCGTGTAACTTTCATCAAATTATCTCAACCCCAACCTAACATCCTAAAACCTAAACATAACCCAATTGATACAAACAACATGCTCAATCTATCCTACTATCTATAATCCCATAATAGAAGTTAAACGGAAGAGTCCCCCCTTACCTAAAGGTTGATTCTTCGTTCTTCCTCGCTTCTCTGCTCTTTCACGTTTAGACTTCACTTCTCCTTTGGTTCTATTTTCACAAATCCTTCTTTTTTTTCTATTTTATGAAAATAAGTTTATTATTAGCAATGGCCTTCATAACTGACACCCCCCTTCTACTAAAAGCGACACTGGCCCATTAGCCTCATTATTCCATTTTTCTCACTTAACTCAACTAATTCTAATATTTAATCCAAAAATCAATTAAATTAAATAAAGAATTTTATGGGGTGTTACAACTCTCCCCCACTAGAAAAGTTTTCGTCCTCGAAAACATACCTTAGGCAAAGAGTTCCGGGTAGGAGTCCTTCATCTGACTTTCCAGTTCCCAAGTAACATTTTCACCTGCCGGTCCTCCCCAAGCTACTCTGATCAACGCTATCTCCTTGCCACACAATTGTTTCAGTTTCCGATCTTCAATCCTCATAGGCAAAGCTTCGACTGTCAGATTATCCTTTACCTGTACATCATCTACTTGGATCACATGAGATGGATCAGCAATGTATTTCCTCAACTGTGATACGTGGAATACATCGTGCAGATTCGCAAGCGTTGGTGGCAACGCAATACGGTAAGCCACCTCTCCAACCCTTTCTGTAATCTGATACGGACCAATGAAACACGGAGTCAACTTCCTTGATTTCAGTGCTCTACCAACACCAGTCGTAGGAGTCACCCTCAAGAACACATGATCTCCTTCTCGAAATTCAAGTGTCCTTCGTCTTTTATCATGGTAGCTCTTCTGGCGACTCTGAGAAGCCTTCATCTTCTCCTGAATCAATTTAATCTTCTCCGTAGTCTCTTGTACAATTTCTGGTCCAATCACCGTACTCTCACCAGATTCATACCAACACAAAGGTGTTCTACATCTCCTACCATACAAAGCTTCAAATGGAGCCATACCAATGCTCGAATGAAAACGATTGTTGTAGGTAAATTCAATCAACGACAAATAACTATCCCATGCACCACCTTTTTCCAATACACAGGCACGCAACAGATCTTCCAATGATTGAATTGTCCTTTCAGTCTGACCATCAGTCTGCGGATGATAAGCAGAACTCAACCTCAATTTAGTACCCAAAGCCTTCTGCAAACCTTCCCAGAATCGAGATGTAAACCTTGGATTTCTATCTGACACGATACTGGAAGGGATACCATGTAAACATACTATCTTCTCAATATACAATTGAGCTAACCTCTCCATCGGGTAATCCATTCTCATCGGTATAAAGTGAGCAGACTTCGTCAATCTGTCCACAATAACCCAAATAGCTTCACAATTCTTCACCGTCCTCAGCAAACCAGAAACAAAATCCATAGATATACTATCCCACTTCCAGTCAGGAATAAATAACGGTTGCATAGCTCCATACGGCTTCTGATGTTCAATCTTCGACTTCTGGCAAGTCAAACAAGCATAAACAAATTCAGCTATTTCCTTTTTCATTCCAGGCCACCAAAACAGCTTCTTTAAGTCATGATACATCTTGGTAGCACCAGGATGAATACTCAATCCACTACGATGTCCTTCTTCAAGAATGCTCTTCCTCAATTCGGAAACATCAGGAACACAAACACGATTGCCAAACCTCATTATACCATTCTCGTCGATTCTGAATTCACCTCCTTTACCTTGGTTAATCCGAGTCAACTTATCAACCAACTCTACATCAGTCTTCTGACCCTCTCGAATTTCTTTAAGAATACCACTAATCAGCTTCAGCATACCCAATTTAACACTGTTAGGAGTGTCTTCGCATACTAAACTCAAATCTTTGAATTGTTCAATTAAGTCCAATTCCCTCACCATCAACATAGACATATGCAAGAACTTCCTACTCAAAGCATCAGCAACAACGTTTGCTTTACCCGGATGGTAATTCAGTCCAAAATCATAATCCTTGAGAAATTCTAACCATCACCTTTGTCTCATATCTAGCTCTTTTTGATCAAAGAGATACTTCAGACTCTTGTGATCAATAAATACTTCAAACCTCGAACCATACAGATAATTCCTCCACAGTTTCAACACAAATACTACTGCTGCCAACTCTAAGTCGTGAGTCGGGTAATTCTCCTCATGCACTTTGAGTTGTCTCGACGCATAAGCGACTACCTGTCGATTCTGCATTAGTACACCTCCTAATCCCATCAAAGAAGCGTCACAATAAACAACAAAAGATTCCGCCAGATTTGGAAAAATCAAGATCAGCGAACTAGTCAGCCTCCTCTTCAACTCTTAGAATCCTTCTTCACATTTCGAATCCTAGATGAACGCTTGACCCTTCCTAGTCAACTTAGTTAACGGCAACGCTAACTTTGAAAAACCTTCAATGAACTTCCTATAGTAACCCGCAAGACCAAGGAAACTACGGATTTCAGAAACTGACTTCGGAGATTCCCATTGAGACACTGCTTCTACTTTCGTTGGGTCAACGGCAGTACCATCTTTAGAAATTACATGCCCAAGAAAGCTTACTTCACTTAGCCAGAACTCACACTTTGACAGTTTCGCATAAAGTTTCTTTTCCTTCAATAGTTCCAATACCACTCTTAGATGCTCTGCATGTTCTTCTTCACTCTTAGAATATATTAGAATATCATCGATAAATACCACCACGAATTGATCTAGGTAAGGATGGAAGATCCTATTCATATACTCCATGAAAACCCCGGCGCATTAGTTACTCCAAATGGCATCACTGTATATTCGTAATGACCATACCTCGTTCTAAATGCCGTTTTTTGAATATCGTCCGTCTTCACCCGAATCTGATGATATCCCGACCTCAAGTCAATTTTTCTGAACACGCTTGCACCAACCAGTTGATCCATCAAATCATCAATCCTCGATAATGGATACCGATTCTTGATAGTAACTTTATTCAGCTGCCTATAATCCACACACAATCTCATAGAGCCTTCTTTCTTCTTTACCAACAACACCGGCGCACCCCACGACGACACACTAGGACGAATGAATTCTTTCTCTAGCAATTCCTCTAACTGACTCTTCAACTCAGCTAACTCAGATGCCGACATACGATACAGCGCCATCGACACAGGACTAGTTCCAGGAACTAACTCAATAGCAAATTCTACCTCCCTCTCTGGCGGTAACTCTCTTACATCTTCTTGAAAAACTTCTGGAAATTCACATACTACCGGTAAGTCACTAATCACCGCTTTCTTTTTCACTTCCATAGATGCAATCAACATAAACACATCAGCCCCGTCCTTCATTGCTTCATCCACTTGTCTAGTCGTCATCGCTAAATCCTCAACACTGACATCTTCAGGAAAAATAACCGTCTTCGTGAAACAGTTGATATGAACTCGATTGAATTGCAAACAGTTCATACCCAGGATAACATCGAGTTGTTCCAACGGAAGCCACACTAAGTCCATTCCGAATTCTCTACCAAAAATATCAATTGGACAGTTCAAACAAGCAAACGAAGTAGTCACTGAGCCCGACGTAGGAGTTTCAATGATCATACTTCCATTAATATCAGATATTTCCAAGTTCAGTCGTTTAGCACAATCCAACGAAATAAACGAGTGAGTTGCTCCAGTATCTATAATTGCAATTAAAGGAGTGCCATGGATAAAACACGTACCTTTAATCAATCGATCCTCTAGAGTAGTCTCTGAACCTGATAAAGCGAAAACTTTACCCCCAGCTTGATTCTTCTTTGGCTTAGGACACTGTGGACTAATATGACCTTCTTCACCGTAGTTATAACAAGTTACAGTCTTTCCTTTGCACTCAACAGCAATGTGGCCTGCCTTACCACACCTATAGCACTTTTCTCTTCACTTTTGCATTCGTGAACACGATGTCCAGGTTCCCCACACTTAAAGCACTTAACAGGAGCACCAGAGTCTCCCCCACTAGGCTTCCTCCAACCTCCAGCTTTTTGGTTACCTTTACCATATGGCTTACCACGGTCCATAGGCTTCTTCCCTTTCTTGTCGACCAACTCGCGAGAGTGTGACGACTTCAGCTTGAGATTATCCTCTTCATAGATTCTACTACAATCCACCAAGTCAGTAAACCGACGAATCCTTTGATACCTGATACCCTGCTTAATTTCATCACGGTGACCATTATCGAACTTAACACACTTCGAGAACTCACTAGCCTCATCATTGTTGTAGTGGACATAATACTTCGCCAGTTCAACAAACTTGGACGCATACTCCAGCACGGTCATGTTACCTTGCGTCAGCTCCAAAAATTCAACCTCTTTCCTGCCCCTAACATCCTCAGGAAAGTACCTCCACAAGAATTCTCGCTTGAACACAGCCCAAGTAATTGCTACACCTGCAGCTTCAAGTTCATCCCTACTAGCCATCCACCAATCATCAGCTTCTTCAGACAGCATGTGAGTACCATATCTCACCTTCAGATTTTATGTACAATCGATCACTCGGAAAATCCTTTCAATTTCCTTCAGCCACCTCTGAGCGCCTTCGGGATCGTGAGTGCCTTTGAACAATGGAGGATTGTTCCTCTGAAAACTGTTCAGCTTCCTGTCAGCACCAATACCAGCTCCATTGGCATTCCCTCCCAGCACACCAGCAATCATACCCAGAGCCTCAGCAATCGCGTCGTCGTTTCTTCCTCCTCTTCCGGCAATTGTTCTGCTAAATATAAAACAATATTTATTAGAACAAGAAGTATCGATAGTGTCAACCTTACACTAATCGCATACGAGGGATTAACTGACACTAAGACTCTGACTCAAACGACCGACTATGCTCTGATACCACTATTGTAACACCCATCTAAACCCCGCGGAAAATTAACAATAATCAGAGTAAAACATGAAAAAGGGTATTACAACTCCAATAAAATAAATAATTATTCATGTCATGCCATAAAAGGAACGATAAACCAAAATTATCTTGATAACATGTTAACACAGCGGAATATTCTTAATGTCTGAATAATTAAACATCCGGAGTCGGAGACTCATAATTCAACCATAAAACAGTTAGCCAAAAACAAGGGTTTATCAGGTAACTCTAAATAACGTCCCCAGTGTTACACGACTAGAGCATGACACAGACCCAACTGACTCAAACGGATTTACTTTACGAGCTAATCCTCACCAAGCACAAAAGCTAGTCCTCAATCTGAAAAATAACAACAGTAAGGGTGAGTCTCATTCACATTTAACCAATGTTATAGGCTATAAATAATAAAATATCAATCGCATATGATTCACCCAATTACAGTTATGATCAGATCCACCACAACATAATTAATCACAACAATTACACAATCATCTCATATCATAACATTGGATAATCTTCCATTCATGTTATAATAATACAAGTAGCCTAATGCAATGCAACTATATGCATGTGGTACCAAACATGGGATAACCCATCTCACCGATCCACCACCATAAGGATTCGGTTACTTCTCTCACTAATTCCGCACAATGGGAATTAGCTACCGCTATCCCACCACCATAAGGGATACAGCTCACGACATATGATTATGAAATGCATGCATCACATACAGCATGCTAATCATCAACACCAATCAACTGAGTATCATAATCCTCAACCAACGCAACAATTAATAGCAACACACATAGTTATGCCATTTCTCAACCATAACAAACATATATTTTACATCAACAATATATGTATATCAATCACCAGTTACAACCACTGCATCATAACAGATAAAACATTTACCAATGTACCTATACGCATAAACCATCACAACCAAATAAAATCGAGTGTTTTAAAATAAATCGAGTCACGACTCAAAACACCATTTTATCGTAGAAATCATTTAATTAGCTTCGCCGTGCTTGAAACGGCACTAAAAACGGTCATACGGTTTAAAAGTTACACATCTTTAAACTTTTTCCAAGAAAACAACTATCGCACGCTGCGCCACACACAGTCCGCAGCGCGTAACGAATAGAAAATACGCCTTCGCCGTGCAAACAAAGGTTCGCGGCGCGAAACGAGAAAGGAATTACGCCTTCGCGGCGCGACTAATGTCCGCGGCGCATACTGAGTACATCAATTTTCCCTGCGCCTTCTGCCAAGCAGTTCGCGGCGCCAACCCCTGGAATCCGAAATGCAGAAAACAACCTACGATTTTGTCCTTATTTCACCGAATCATTACCAAACCGATTCCATTTTTACCGGATTTCACGTACAGTAAAACAACGCATATTATAACACACATCTAGCACATAATAAGCATCTATTAACATCATATCAGTATCTAACATCTACAATTCACCAAATCGTGTAACTTTCATCAAATTATCCCAACCCCAACCTAACATCCTAAAACCTAAACATAACCCAATTGATACAAACAACATGCTCAATCTATCCTACTATCTATAATCCCATAATAGAAGTTAAACGGAAGAGTCCCCCCTTACCTGAAGGTTGATTCTTCGTTCTTCCTCGCTTCTCTGCTTTTTCACGTTCAGACTTCACTTCTCCTTTGGTTCTATTTTCATAAATCCTTCTTTTTTTTCTATTTTATGAAAATAAGTTTATTATTAGCAATGGGCTTCATAACTGACACCCCCTTCTACTAAAAGCGACACTGGCCCATTAGCCTCATTATTCCATTTTTCTCACTTAACTCAACTAATTCTAATATTTAATCCAAAAATCAATTAAATTAAATAAAGAATTTTATGGGGTGTTACACTTTTAAAGAGGTATGCTATCTCAGATGGGTTTTGCAGAAAGGTGGATTCATTGGATTATGATGTGTGTTACTTTGGTGCACTATACTATTCTAGTTAATACGGATCGTATTGGACCAATTCAACCAGGTAGAGGATTGAATGTCTCCTTAGCTCTTTATTCTAGTCTCTAAAGGTCTTCTAGCTCTCATAAAAGGAGCAATGGAGCATGGTAACATTCATGAGATCCAGATATGTAGAGGGGCACCCAGTGTGTCTCATCTACTTTTTGCTGACAATTGTTTTTTATTTTGGAGGGAAAATTTAACCGAAGTGAGAATTCTCATGAAGTTGCTCAATACTTATGCAAAGGATTCAGGTCAGGAGATTAATTTGACAAAGTCGGAAGTACTTTTTAGTCATAACATGACCAAACCAACTTAGGAGGATTTGGCTCGTATCATGGGAATTCGTCATGTCTTGGGAAACGGAAAGTATCTAGGTTTGCCCTCAATGATTGGTAGGAATAAGAAGGACACGTTCTCTTTTATCAAGGATCATATTTGGAATAGAATTAATTCTTTGAGAGGTTGGTCGTTATCGAAGGCAGGGAAAGAAGTTATGATAAAATCGATCCTTCAATCAATCTCAGCCTATATAATGAGCATCTTTATCCTCCTAGGTACGGTAATTAATGACATAGAGAAGATGTTGAATTATTTCTGGTGGGGGGTAGTAATAACAGTGGAATACGATGGATGTCATGGGGGAAGTTAGCTTGTACTAAGAAGGAAGGTGGATTGAGATTCAGAGATTTTAAAGCCTTTAACATGGCTATGGTTGCTAAACATGGTTGACATCTACTGACAAAACCTCATGCTCTTGCTTCCAGAATCTCCAAAGCAATGTATCATCATATAACTTCTTTCTTTGATGCTAATCTTAGTTATAATTCAAGTTTTTCTTGGTGGAGTATTTGGAAAGCTAGAGAGATTTTAAACTTGGGTTGCAGGTGGATCATTGGGGACGGTAGTCATATCATGGCAAATAATGAACCTTGGCTTCGGGGGATAACAAATGGGTGTATGAGTGGATTCCAAAAGCAAGGTGCATATGATGTTACTATTAAAATTTTAATGTTTCCTAATGTAAGACAATGGGATACGAGGGCCATAAGAGAGTTGTTTGACTATGCAGATTCTGAAGAAATTTTATAGTTCTCATTGTTGGAGGGAGTTAAAATATATAGGTTAATTTAAAAAAAAAAAGCAAAATGGTACTTTTAATGTGCGATCTGGATAAAAAATGTGGCATAACTCTCACAGAAAGCATGTTATTGGTATAGTGGAGGGGGATTGATGTAGCCTCTAGAACATTAAAGCTCATCCTAGAGTTAAACATCTCTTGAGGAGAACTTGTAGGGGTTGTTTACCGACTCATTTTAGACTCCAACAACATAATGTTTTGTGCCCGTCAGTATGACAGCTTTATGAGGATAGTATTAAAGATGATTGGCACCTATTTTTTGTGGATGTAGCGCGACTAGTTAGTGTTAGAAGGCAATAGATTTGTGTGCTCTAATAGATTCCTGTGTTCGCTCTTTTAATGATGCTAAGTCTCTTATTCTTGATATCTGTAAAATGGAGGATATGAGGGTTAGCGGTAGATTTGTTGTTATGATAGATGCTATATGGAAAAATAGGAATGATCTTATTTGGCATAATGAATGTGAGGAAGCCTCTAAACTAGGTTTATGTGTTTCATAGGTGGGAAGATTGTTCTACAGCCCAAGAATATCATGATAACAATATTTACCATCATCATATTACAGCTTGGTATCCTCATTCCAAAGGTTGCTTGAAATGCAACGTAGATGCAACTTTTAATAATCACCATGGAACTACGAATAGAGGTTGGTGTATGCGTCGTAATCTAGGAAATCTCATTATTCCATGTAGCTTGGGATTCAGGTACCCTTTCTGTCATTGAATCGGAAGCTATTGTAACACCCCATATTTTCTAATTTTAATTTAATCGGAAATTAAATTATTATTTAGAATTATTTAGTATTTTGTTGAATTATTGGAGAATTATGGATTAAGGGCCATTGGGCTGGAATGGTGAGATAAGTAATATGGGGGTGCTAAGTGAGTAAACCCGTTACTAATTATTTTATGTTTTCATAAAATAAAGGAAATAAGGAAAATTGGGAAAAAGGAAAAAGGAACGTGAAAAGCAGAGCAGAGGAGATGAGTGATTGGAAAGCTGATACGTGAAAGAGGAACAGAAGAGGAAAAGGGCTAATCAAGATCTTTGGCTAAGGTAAGGGGGGACTCTTCCGGTTAACATCTTTTATCGTATTATAGATGATAGGACTGATTTAGAGGCATTGTTTGTGTCAATTGGTTATATGCTAGATTGGGGTTTTGGGATGATTTTGAAGGGAATTGTATGATTTGATGAATGGTATGATTATATGATTGTTATGGTGATTAAATGATTCCCTTTGTGTGTTATATTTACGTTATAACATGTATGTGGCTGATATGGTGGTATTTGAGGTTCATAACATAACTTGGTTTGGTTTTGGGGATTTTGGGGTAAATTCCGTAATGCTGTCAAACGCGATGAAAGCTCTGACTTTTGCCAGTTCGCGCCGCAAAGGTAGGTGCGCGCCGCGAAGGCGTACTTGTTTTCTTGCATCGCGCCGCGTGCATAGGTTGGCGCCGCGAACGTGTTTGTGTGCTTCAGGTCGCGCCGCGAACTTTGGTTGCGCCGCGTGCTGTAGCGATAACTGTTTTCTTGTAAAAAGTTAAAGATGTGTAACTTTCAAACCGTAAGTCCGTTTTAGACGCCGTTTTGGACGTTGTTCCTTAAATTGAATGTTCTACCATATGAAATAAATATAACAACAATAACTTGATTCTATTTTGAAAAGTATCGTTTTCTCCAAATGTGGTTATTCTTGTTTTGCATAGTTGATGCGGTGCAATGGTTTGTTGTTTGCATAATTGAATATGTGCAATGATGGGTGTTGTTATAATGTGATTGCTTCTGCTTGTTATGCAAAATGGATGTTGTTCATGGTAAATATGGTTATCATGTGTCTTGAGGAACGATGATGTAAATGCTCTGTTGTTGTTGGGTTGATTTGTTGTACTTGGTACACGATTGTGAGGGGTGCTATTGTTGTTGCACTGTGTGGGGAATGTTTTATCTGTTATGATGTCGTGGTTGTAACTGGTAATTGATATACATATATTGTTGATGTAAAATATGTATTTATTTATGGTTGAGAAATAGCATAACTGTGTGTGGCTATTGATTATCGTGGTGGTTGATGATTATGACATTTGGTTGTTTAATGTTGATGATGAGCATGTTATGGTTGATACATGCATTTCATAATCATGTTGTGGGCTGTATCCCTTTTGGTGGTGGGACAGCGGTAGCTAATTCCTATTGTGTGGAATTGGTGAGAGAAGTAGCCGAATCTTTTTGGTGGTGGATCGGTGAGATGGGTTATCCCATGTTTGGTACCACATGCATATAGTTGCATTTGCATTAGGTTGTTATGTATAATTATAACATGAATGGAAGATTGTCCAATGTTATAATATTTGATGATGGTGTAATTGTTATGGTGTTATCTTTTGGGAATGTATTCTATTGTTGTTGTGTGTTGATAAGTACTTCCTGACAATCTGAATATAATGAAATTGAGTGAATAATGTGACTATGACGTGTTATTGTTTATGATTCGATAACATTTGTTAATTGTGAATGAGACTCACCCTTACTGTTGATATTTTCAGATTGAGGATAGCGGCTTTTGGCTCGGTGAGGATTAGCTCATGAGTCAGTTTGTTTAGTATAGCGTCGGTGTCATGCTCTGATATTGTAACACTGGGGGAACGCTAGCTTAGATTTGATGATGATACTCTATGTTGTTGTTATTGGAGTAATTTTGTGAGATATTGCATAGATGATGTTATGCTTATCTGTTGATTAATGTTCCGCTGTATAGAAACATGATTTTGTTAAATGGATGGTTTGCCCCTAAGTGAAGCATGACAATTGATTTATGATAATTTGTTTTAAATTGAATTGTGGCACCCTTGTTTTCATGTTTTACTCTGAATTATTTTATTAATTTCCGCGGGTTTTAGAAGGGTGTTACAATAGTGGTATCAGAGCAGGTCGGTCCGTCCGGCCAGTTGTCGAGTCAGTTGAGTTGCACGACAGTTGTATACTGTCGGTGTATTATTCCTTGGTACGCGACATGTGAGTGAATCACTTTCGGTACTTGTTTGTTTTGTTGCAAGTGTTGGATTGAAACAAGTGGGGGAGAAGCTTCGCTTCTCGGTTATGTTTCAGTTGTAAGAGGATTGATTCAGTAGGCAGTTGTTGGCAACAGTGCGAGCGTTGTTGGAGTTTGTTGTTTTCCGAGTTGAAGGTGACTTGGAATTAAGACTTGGCTGGTAATTAAGTTGGAGCATATTGAATGAGGATGATTATATGCAATTGATGATTATTTGTAGGAGAGGAAAATTAGAAAGTCGCAATGTGTCAGCTCTGCTGGTGTGCTGCGAAGTTGTCAGTTGAGTGGCCTTACGACTCAGAAGAGGTTCAGCTGCAAGTTTGCGAAGAGGATTGATGTCGTAATGTTCCAGAAATTGCGCTTCGGCGATGGGAAGTGTTGCTCAAGTTATAATAATGTTTGGAAGTAAGGAGATATGATAAGGGGCTGTTTGGAATGTGATAGAGTTGAAGAGAATGAGTTTTGGAGAGAGATTTTCGTAAGCAAAACGCAGGAAAATTGCTGGATAGTTGCAGAACTTCGAAAATTCATAACTAGAGTTCTGGACATCCGATTTGAGTTCCGTTTGAAGCGTCGGAAAGCTAACGAGATGAATTTTGTTATAAAAATGGTTGCAGCAGCTGTAACATAATTAATTGTGACAGGATGACGTTGGAAAGAGGCGAAGTTGCGGTTACTCTTGTTCTTATAACTGGACTTGTTTATTGGTACTGCACGGTATGTCAGTGTCAGTGTTGAACGGATTGAAGGAATAATTAGAAGGTTTGTTAAGAAGTAATTTTAAGAATGGAATGTACCAATTGAGGAGTTTTGGATACATCGTATAGAGTGTCGCTGCATGATGTCGGTGTTAGATTTTCGGACAACGATTGGAAAAATCATATCTTGAATTCCGAGTGTCTGACTAACGTGCCGTTTGAACCTACGAAGAGGAGATATTATGTTCTACCTTATGGGAGAGTTATGAATACAGTAGAGTGATCCTATGAGGAGAGAGTCTGAAGTTGGTTAAGGAAGCGTGAAACTTGTTGAATAGGAATGCCTACTACCGCAATTGTTTGAAACGAAGTTGAGTAGAACATGTTGTTGACAAATAAGTTAATGAGATGTTCGGTAATAAAGATGATTTGAGTGCCGACGGATTTTAGTGAGAAGTGAATTAGTAGTAAAGGTGAAATAAACTTTAGAACTCTTGGAATCGTATTTGTGATGACAAAGTAACGATAGGTATAAAAGAAGAATTGCAGGGAATTTCTAACATTTGTTGACGTGAGGAAGACTTGTTGAGATGTCGAGTGGGATGATATTTGGGCATGAAAGATGTCATAGAATTTGGAGTAAAACCACAAGTTATGAATGTTGTGTTACTGCGTTGAGTAGGAAGTCTTTAAATATGTCGGTGCTAATGGTGAAGGAGTTGGATTTAATTGGACAATTTAGAGACTTGAGTTGGTATGTGAAGGAACTCGTAATAGTGTTAGATTGGGTATGCTAGAAGATTACTAGTGGTATTCTTGACGAGATTAGAGAAGGTCAGAAAGATGATTTTGAGTTGATCGATAGGTTGACTTTGATTTACCAAGGTAAAGGCGGTGAATTCATAATCGACGGGAATAATATAATGAGGTTGAGCGATTGGATTTGTGTTTCTGATGTTTTGAGCTTCGGAAGAATATTCTAGAAGAAGGACACTGTAGTGAATTATTGAACTATGACGATGTTATTGAGTTTGAGTGCAAACTCGGAAAAGACACTATTATGTAGTAATGACGGTTTATGCTTACGTATGGTTGTCGGCTATCTATTGGCAAATTGAGGACTTGATCACCCTTAATCTCTTGTTGATAGTAGACGGAAATCATATAAATGAGATGAACTTGTTTTGTTACCTTAATGGTATAAGATGTGATGAATACTAAGCCGCGAGAATAATCACTCACTATGTTGTGTGGACTTATGAAGAGGTGAATATGGAAGAGTGCGACATGATGGGCAAATGACTTAAGACGGGTAATCGGAGTCGCACAGCGAAAGTGTGATGTGGAGTAATGTTATGAGTACTATTCGTGAGCAGTGAGGAATTAATATGTCGGAAGCCTACATAGAGAATATGTATTGATTTATATGTTGGATTTAGAATCCAGTGGATGTAAGGATGTCGTGTCGAAGAATTATAACTCTTTTGAATAATTTCCGAGATGATGAATATGTCATTACGGTTGTACGTAGTTAACGAGTATGTATTCGGAGAAATTAAAACGAAGGATTGATAATATATGATGCTGTAATAATTTTGTGCTGTTATTGAGGTGATATTGTAAATTCCAGATATAATGAGGAATTACACTATATGAAGGACGGAGTTGATTTGATTCTTAGTAGAGAGCGTGACTCAGTTGAGCTATTTTGTAAGCGATGGTATATTGAGGCTGATGAGTGTGTACTTGTTCTGATGGTTAGGATGTTTAAATAGAGGAAGTAAATCGGGAATTGGTTTTCGTTGGATGCGAGTAAGTATTACTGAGTGGTAAATTGGTACCATGAATGATGAAGAATGACTCTTGAACGAATGAGTAAAGAGAGTCGGAATCGGGTAAAACTCAGAAATCTATTTGCTATAGATGATTGTGATGAGTAGTCAGAGTAGTGCGGAAAAAGCGGAATGTAACGCGTTGGATAATTACTGGTGTGACTTAAGAGGAGTCAGAAAGTTGAAATCCGATGATATAGGAATATTATTATTGAGTTTCTCGAAGGAAGCGGTTGGTGAAAAGTGTAAGTATTACCTTATCGCTCAGATGGAAGAGTGTGTCTAAGGTTGGTATGTTTGGTAGATGGAATGCATTACTACATTGTTGATCAAGTGTGATCATACTATGGATTGTGTAATTGTATTACTCAGTTGTTGGGCGTATTGTATAGGTTGTACCTCAATGTTTTATTGTTGTTAACCTTTTGGAGGTATAACGAGTAGTACACCTTTAGGTGGTCAAATGCGACGTAAGAGCTACGATTGAATGGGTGAGATGTGTTTCCTGTTGGTTATGTCAGATGGATTTTTGAGGATTGACTGATGGAACTGTTACAAGGGAACTGGAGAGTCGGATGAAGGGCTCTATCCGGGACTTTTCACTTGAAGTATGTTTTCGAGGACGAAAACTCTTTTAGTGGGGGAGAGTTGTAACACCCCATATTTTCTAATTTTAATTTAATCGGAAATTAAATTATTATTTAGAATTATTTAGAATTATTTAGTATTTTGTTGAATTATTGGAGAATTATGGATTAAGGGCCATTGGGCTGGAATGGTGAGATAAGTAATATGGGGGTGCTAAGTGAGTAAGCCCGTTACTAATTATTTTATGTTTTCATAAAATAAAGGAAATAAGGAAAATTGGGAAAAAGGAAAAAGGAACGTGAAAAGCAGAGCAGAGGAGATGAGAGATTGGAAAGCTGATACGTGAAAGAGGAACAGAAGAGGAAGAGGGCTAATCAAGATCTTTGGCTAAGGTAAGGGGGGACTCTTCCGGTTAACATCTTTTATCGTATTATAGATAATAGGACTGATTTAGAGGCATTGTTTGTGTCAATTGGTTATATGCTAGATTGGGGTTTTGGGATGATTTTGAAGGGAATTGTATGATTTGATGAATGGTATGATTATATGATTGTTATGGTGATTAAATGATTCCCTTTGTGTGTTATATTTACGTTATAACATGTATGTGGCTGATATGGTGGTATTTGAGGTTCATAACATAACTTGGTTTGGTTTTGGGGATTTTGGGGTAAATTCCGTAATGCTGTCAAACGCGATGAAAGCTCTGACTTTTGCCAGTTCGCGCCGCGAAGGTAGGTGCGCGCCGCGAAGGCGTACTTGAGGAACTGATGGAACTGATGGATTTTTGAGGATTGACTGATGGAACTGTTACAAGGGAACTGGAGAGTCGGATGAAGGGCTCTATCCGGGACTTTTCACTTGAAGTATGTTTTCGAGGACGAAAACTCTTTTAGTGGGGGAGAGTTGTAACACCCCATATTTTCTAATTTTAATTTAATCGGAAATTAAATTATTATTTAGAATTATTTAGTATTTTGTTGAATTATTGGAGAATTATGGATTAAGGGCCATTGGGCTGGAATGGTGAGATAAGTAATATGGGGGTGCTAAGTGAGTAAGCCCGTTACTAATTATTTTATGTTTTCATAAAATAAAGGAAATAAGGAAAATTGGGAAAAAGGAAAAAGGAAAAAGGAACGTGAAAAGCAGAGCAGAGGAGATGAGAGATTGGAAAGCTGATACGTGAAAGAGGAACAGAAGAGGAAGAGGGCTAATCAAGATCTTTGGCTAAGGTAAGGGGGGACTCTTCTGGTTAACATCTTTTATCGTATTATAGATGATAGGACTGATTTAGAGGCATTGTTTGTGTCAATTGGTTATATGCTAGATTGGGGTTTTGGGATGATTTTGAAGGGAATTGTATGATTTGATGAATGGTATGATTATATGATTGTAATGGTGATTAAATGATTCCCTTTGTGTGTTATATTTACGTTATAACATGTATGTGGCTGATATGGTGGTATTTGAGGTTCATAACATAACTTGGTTTGGTTTTGGGGATTTTGGGGTAAATTCCGTAATGCTGTCAAACGCGATGAAAGCTCTGACTTTTGCCAGTTCGCGCCGCAAAGGTAGGTGCGCGCCGCGAAGGCGTACTTGTTTTCTTGCATCGCTCCGTGTGCATAGGTTGACGCCGCGAACGTGTTTGTGTGCTTCAGTTTGTGCCGCGAACTTTGGTTGCGCCGCGTGCTGTAGCGATAACTGTTTTCTTGTAAAAAGTTAAAGATGTGTAACTTTCAAACCGTAAGTCCGTTTTAGACGCCGTTTTGGACGTTGTTCCTTAAATTGAATGTTCTACCATATGAAATAAATATAACAACAATAACTTGATTCTATTTTGAAAAGTATCGTTTTCTCCAAATGTGGTTATTCTTGTTTTGCATAGTTGATGCGGTGCAATGGTTTGTTGTTTGCATAATTGAATATGTGCAATGATGGGTGTTGTTATAATGTGATTGCTTTTGCTTGTTATGCAAAATGGATGTTGTTCATGGTAAATATGGTTATCATGTGTCTTGAGGAACGATGATGTAAATGCTCTGTTGTTGTTGGGTTGATTTGTTGTACTTGGTACACGATTGTGAGGGGTGCTATTGTTGTTGCACTGTGTGGGGAATGTTTTATCTGTTATGATGTCGTGGTTGTAACTGGTAATTGATATACATATATTGTTGATGTAAAATATGTATTTATTTATGGTTGAGAAATAGCATAACTGTGTGTGGCTATTGATTATCGTGGTGGTTGATGATTATGACATTTGGTTGTTTAATGTTGATGATGAGCATGTTATGGTTGATACATGCATTTCATAATCATGTTGTGGGCTGTATCCCTTTTGGTGGTGGGACAGCGGTAGCTAATTCCCATTGTGTGGAATTGGTGAGAGAAGTAACCGAATCTTTATGGTGGTGGATCGGTGAGATGGGTTATCCCATGTTTGGTACCACATGCATATAGTTGCATTTGCATTAGGTTGTTATGTATAATTATAACATGAATGGAAGATTGTCCAATATTATAATATTTGATGATGGTGTAATTGTTATGGTGTTATCTTTTGGTAATGTATTCTATTGTTGTTGTGTGTTGATAAGTACTTCCTGACAATCTGAATATAATGAAATTGAGTGAATAATGTGACTATGACGTGTTATTGTTTATGATTCGATAACATTTGTTAATTGTGAATGAGACTCACCCTTACTGTTGATATTTTCAGATTGAGGATAGCGGTTTTTGGCTCGGTGAGGATTAGCTCATGAGTCAGTTTGTTTAGTATAGCGTCGGTGTCATGCTCTGATATTGTAACACTGGGGGAACGCTAGCTTAGATTTGATGATGATACTCTATGTTGTTGTTATTGGAGTAATTTTGTGAGATATTGCATAGATGATGTTATGCTTATCTGTTGATTAATGTTCCGCTGTATAGAAACATGATTTTGTTAAATGGATGGTTTGCCCCTAAGTGAAGCATGACAATTGATTTATGATAATTTGTTTTAAATTGAATTGTGGCACCCTTGTTTTCATGTTTTACTCTGAATTATTTTATTAATTTCCGCGGGGTTTAGCAGGGTGTTACAGCTATGGCCCTTAAAGAGGTAGTTCTAGGAGCTATAGTTATGCACTTGGAGTACATTATATTCAAAAGTGATTCTCAAAGAGTGATTCAAGCTATCCAATCTAAGCATAAGTGTGGGTCCGAGTTTAGTCTTATTATTATGTCCATTACTAGTTTATTACAAATTTATCCCAACTTTAAGGTGAAGTTTATTAAGCGCCAAGCGATTTCAATTGCTCACTCTCTAGCAAGGGCAACCAATTCTTGGTCTAGGCGTAGTATGTTTAATTTGATTCCTCCTCGTATTGAACATTACTTAATTTATAAAATGCATTGAGTTTGTTTTGATATATATATATATATATATATATATATATATATATATATATATATATATATAATGTTTATCCACATAGACATGCTTCTTCTATTTTGTGTTTTTAAGTTTTTATCGTCTTGTGCGGCGTTTGTTGATTTTTTCGTCTTAGTACGGTGTTCGTTAGTTTAGATTGACATATTTACGTTAATTCATTACAGATCTGATGAAGACTTGGGCGTCAATGTTGCAGATCCAGAAGTATGAATATTTCTTTTACTTTTATTTTGTCATGTTTATAGGCACTTTCATGTTGCCGCTATATGCTATTAACCTAGGTGCAGCAAGATTGTTTGCAGATTCACCTTTTTTTAATTTTTAACAATCTTGAATTTGTAACTATCTATGTATTTTTTAATTTGAATGAGTGAATATCTTTTTTAATCAATAAAAGAAGTTTTTTTTATCATCTTCTCTTCATTTTATCACTCTTTACATCCTTTATTTGCAAATTTTCAGTAAATGCAAATCATGCAGTCACATATGACTTAAAGGAATATATACTCTAAATCATCTGCAATCATTAATCATAAAGTTTCCTGTATTTAATGTATTTATAAGTTTTTTTTATCATTTTATCTCAATTTCATCTCTATCCACACTCTCTATGGTCAATTTTCACTAAATGCATATTCGGTAGTCACGAGAAATTAACCTGTCACCCCAATAGTTTTACCTGGCATCTCCTCCTCCAAAGTATATGAAAAAACCAAAATACCCAAACCAAAAATTTAACCATTTCACAAAATTTACAGAAGTTTACCGAGAATTTTAATTTCAAGGGCGATACCTGAAATTTGGAGGCGATTATCGAAAATTTCACGAAACAGTAAGAATTTCTACTTATTTTGTGAAATTTCTGATAGAAATTCACGAAAATTTTAGAAATTTCAGGTATTTCTTACAGGAAATTTCAAAATTTTTGGTACTTTCTAGAGGCATTTGTACCGGAAATTTAGAACTTTCCAGTAATTCAACTTTTTTTTTCATTTTAAAAATACCGAGAATTTCATAATTTTTGGTAGCTCATTTTTTTAACTAATTTTTTGTCTTATTTATTTGTTTTAGTGAGAACCAGGGGTAGAGTAGGTTGAGCGGATGCTCAGGCACGGAGGGATGAGGAAGAGGCAACTATGGACTGGAAGACATCCTCCGACCGGTTCTCACCAGAAACAGTTGGTAGAGCAAACGCGGTATCATGCCCCCAGACGCCGGACTGTTAGAGTTTCTAACACAGAGGAGGCACCTGCACCTGTGCCTGTGCTTGAGCAGGTACCCTTGGAGGAGCCAAATGTGCTTATACATGCTATTGAGGAGCCAACTGTGGAGGTACCGGCTGTGGAGGAGTCAATTGTAGAGGTGTCCGCTTTGGTGGAGGAGGTACCCGATGTGGAGGAGCAGGTACCCGCTATTGAGGTGGTTGTTGAGGAGGCTCTTACGGTGGTTAATGAGGTATCTCCTACTGATACAGATGGCACGACATGTGTAACGTCCGTTTATTATTTAATTAAATATTTTCATATCATTTATTGGGGATTGAAGTGTTGGAATTATTGGAATAATTATCATGTTATTATTAATTGATGGATTTCGAAGTGTTTGCGAATTATTGGAGTTTAAGTATTTTAATTGGAATTAATTAATTAATTAATTAATTAATTAGTGATGGAGAAATAATGAAGTAATTATTTAATTGGACTTGTATTGTGTTGGTTGAAGTAAGAGTGGGAGGTGTGAATTCTAGGCCCAATCATATAATAGTATTAATTGGTTAAGTGGAATTATAAGAAAAATGAGAAGTATCTGTAAGGGTTTTCTTTTTGGAAGTGCTAGCAGAGGAAAAAGGAACGAGGGTTTCAGAAGAGAAAAAGTTACTATGAAGAGGCATATGGTTGAAGCCATGGCAAGGTTAGAATGTACGGCTAGGCTCGAATTCGACCAGAATTTATAGAGCGACCTTCAATCCAAGGTAAGGGTGGGGTTCAACTCTATAACCGGGATTATGATAAATGATATGTGGGAATTTTTTATCGTTAAAATTATAACTGTGTTGAATTATGTTACATATTATACCGGAATGATGAATTTTCCCCTATCTGAATGTTATACTGTTGTGAGTTATTGTTCCGGGAATTGGTTTTGACACTATTATAAATCCCTAATATCGTTGCAGTATTAATTGATATTTTCTAGTAACTATGTTAGGAATTAGAATTAACCAATCACTGAGATTGTGTGTTGTGTTTGGCTTGTTTTGTTGTCAGTATGTGATGTTGTTGTTGTGATGTCTTTGCTGATATCGGTGAGGAAACTAATCCTGATGTAATGTTGCAAAAATTTAGTCGTGTTGATCTAACTGGAATTGATCCTACAAATACTGGGTATTGTGTAAATCGATGGATAAAATTGTGAGTGAAACAAATGGATTCTGGAAATAGGAGAAAGAAGAAGAAACAAAGAGGACGAAGAAAAGTTTGTGGCGGGGGCCACGTGAGGTATGGGGCGGGCGCCCCTTAAGCTAGGGTGGGCGCCCTAGGTGCCCTCAAGGGGGGACAAACGTCCCTTATTGTTAGTGGCGGGCGCCCTAGGTATTTGGGATATTTTGCTTTTGTCCTGGGCATCCCTCATCTAGTACATGAGGCTCCAGCTGATGGGATTGACATATGGTTTCAGAGCTACATCATCAGCTCTTCCCGTGAGATTAGAGCTAACGCAGTTTCGGTATAGCATCCTTCACAATGCAAGGATGGTTACTTGGAGTGGTATCACAGTATATCACAATCTCGCCTCATACCAACAACTGCATGGTCTTCTGATGTTTTGGGGGCCTTCTGCCTTCTGGTGCTAGGGTTTCTGATGGTGAGGTACAGGATGACGACTTGTCGTCGCCTCCACCTCCATCTCCCGCAGGGGACCAGGATAGCTGCCTCCAATTGATTGTTGTTCTTGCGGATAACCTCACTGGTTTGATAAACCCGAATGATGAGGTTTTTACAAGTTTATCTAAGATAGCTAACATAGCTCGTAGGGGGCCTATGTAAGTGCATTAAATATTTTATGTATATGTATATTTTATGACATAGACTTGTTATCAACGTACTTATTTATTGCATAACTTTTTGGGGATTGCACGATTCAAAGATGAACGCAGCATAAAATAGTACAATAAACATAAATTAAAAATATCTAAACATGAAAACCTAGATACTACCAGATGATTAGAGACGTTTCAACATCTTCATTATGTTGTCGACGGATCTTGTTATTTGCGCATCCAACTCAATCGGACATTTAGTTATCCTACGGCGAAATGATTTCCACATGGCCTTAACATCTTCGCGGTCTTCAACTCAATCAAGTTGCATTTCACCCTTCCATTACTATCAATCCAATCTTCCTCGCCTTTCTATTATCAGTATCCGGTAGTAATTCATTCAACTTGTCTATCAAATTAGCGAGAGATGTGGCGCCACATCTCTAGACCTCACAAATTTGTCGGTGCAATCAAAATCCTCCAAATATGTCGGCAAAATCCTGATCGTCGAAAAATTTCAAATGAATACACTATCTAAAATTTCAGTATACCACTAAATTTCCGGTATTCAGTAGTAAATTTGAAATTTTCGAGAAAAATTTACCAATACTGGAAATTTCAACTACCAGAAATTTTGTTTGCCGCTCTACCAAAAAATTCGTTCGAAAAAATTCGTTCGAAAAAATTGTTTCATTTTACCAAAAACATTTTTGAATACGAGGTATAGTTTGGGGATGACAAGTAAAATTCTTGCTAATCACGTATGAAAAGAGCACATAATTTAAATCTTTGTCATTAATCACACAGTTTTGTATATTTAGTTTATTTTAAAGGATATTTTTTCATCTTCTCACTCTCCATTTTCTCTATTGTCAATTTTTACTAAAGGCAAATCATATAGTCACATATGAGAGCAGGAAATGCATAATTTAAATCATGTGTAGTGATACACAGTTACTTGTATTCATGTATTTTAAAGATGAATTAAAAGGTAGTGTATTAAAAGTATAAAATAATTTTACACAGTCATTTAATAGAAAATCATAAATGTGTCATATTATTAAATTCTTTTTAAATAAAAAATAGTTTAATTGAATACATGGATAGTGATTGATTGACCGTGTAAAAATATTTTATATGATATATCACCCCTTTTCTCTTTAAAGACTATTTTTATCATTTTTTTTCTCTCCAATTTATCTTTCTCCACATTCGGGATAGTCAATTTTTACTAAAAACAGACTCTGAATTGTCAATTTTTACTAAAGGCAGACTACAAGGAATTCATGTCTAGGAATACATCAATAATTAATAATACTATTTAATAAAGTTGGTATTTTTTATTTTTATATAGTTTTTAATTTGTACTTGTTTCATTATAAAAATAGTTTTTAAAAAAATTATAATTTAATTTTCTATTTAACATCTAATCTTTTTTTCCTTTTGTATCACCTATATTTAATACCATGAACACCCTTAAAATATTGTTTTGTATTCATGGTAAGCACGGTAATAATTAATAATAATTTATTTAAATTATAATTCTTTGTTTATATTTTACTGTAAAACAAATTATACTCATTTTTAATGCATAATTAGTTGCAGAAGATATCCTGAATCTACCAAAATAAAGAGTAACCATGAATAGGATACATAATAGTGTCTGTATACATTTCTTAGTATTTTGTTCACTTTACAATTAAATTCTCTAGAAACATAATTGTAGCTGATGCAATTTTTTATTCATCGGTTACCATTTATTCAATTTCTAAGGACTTGTACCTAATTATAAATAATAAAATATTATTATTAAAAATCAATATAATGAAACATTGTTCACTTATCTCAAATTTGTTTTACCAAATATGAATGGAAATTTATTCATAAACAAAAACTATAGTACTACATGATTTTCCTTCTATTTTACTATTTTGTATAATCAAATAAATATCAGGTAAA
Source organism: Vicia villosa (assembly GCF_029867415.1). Lineage (NCBI taxonomy): Eukaryota > Viridiplantae > Streptophyta > Magnoliopsida > Fabales > Fabaceae > Vicia > Vicia villosa. The sequence goes on along the minus strand of NW_026706201.1, from coordinate 173,103 downwards.
GACAGTGTTTAGTGATTTTTTTTTTTTAAATAAATTTAAAATTTATATATTTCTCAAGTTAGTAATAATTAATTTGGTTTTATGTGTGAAAGATCGATCATAAAAGTGGTCTATTTACTATAATATGCGATAGAGCAATATCAAGTATCATATGAATCAAGATTTTTGCTTCTTCTTCTATATCCCCTAGAGAGGGATGATTTAGGATCGATTTTGATCCAAAATCACCCCTCCAAATCGTTCTTGTTTTTTTATTAGTTAAATAAGTTGTTTTCACATATATTTAGTTTTTTTTTTGTGATTTCATCATTTTAGTGTGTCATTGTTTGTTTTGATTTTCCGTCTTTGTGCGGTGTATTTTGTTTTTCTGTCGTTGTGTGTAGTGTTCATTTGTTTCAGGTTGAAAGATGAGTTTCGATCTAGTGCAGGTCTTATCTATGACTTTGGTGTCATTAACGCTACAAATCTTGAGGCATAAATATTTCAGACATTTCAATATAGTCATAGTTATATTCGTAGCCATATGCAATTTGCCGTTTTATGCTATTAACATGGATGTTGTGAGTTTGTTTGCAGATTCATCATTTTTGTTTTTGGCGATTTTTAATTTGTATTGCAACAATGTACTCTATCGATTGGAATGAATGAATATTTTATTTAGTCAAAAAAAGTATCATATGAATCAAAGAGATTGACTTGAAAAAATGAATGTTAGAGTACTTGGAAATTTTTTGTGAAAGTCCTAGAGAATAAATGAATTAAGATTGCTTTATTCGAACTATCTAATATATGTATGAAGGGTGCCGACTAGTGTGAGAAAACTCCATTGAGTCGTGGTTCTAAAGAAATAAAGAGAAAATTGTCAAATCTTACTCTATAGCATGAATTTCTTCATAACTCGTGTCTACAGAGAGGGAAACTCGTGTGCGAATTTTCTGATAAATTTTAGTTTAATCATCAATAGTTATACCTTTTGGAACCAATTGACTTTTTTTCAGTGTGTAAGAACTTGATTAGAAACAAACTTGTAATGTCATGTTTTATACTTTTTCATTAAGTTGAATTGTGTATTGTCCTAAAAAGTACAGGTGTATGTGTGTGTGTTCCCCCTGCAAAGGGAGAGAGACTCAAATGCCCTAGTAGGTATATTACACAAAATAGGTGAGGGATTTCCCATGTCGGCGAGTAGCCCTTTTATGGTGGCTTTTGAGAGTATTTAGGGAGCTAGCTCACGTGAGGTGAATGGTCCTGATGGTGGTCGGCGTTGCTAGGTTGCAAGCGGGTTGTTAGAGTGGTGTTTTAGGTGGCTACTCGGAGTGGAGCACTCTCAAAGTAGTATTGGATGGTAATAAGTGATTGTCACTTGAATGGACGAGGAACCTCTATTCCTCTGAAGGATAGTCCATTTATAGGAGTTCTCCAAGGCTATGGTTTACGGTTCCCTAGACATGGTCTCGTCTGTTCCCCCTTTCTCGAAAGATTGCTTGGTCAACTGTAAATTCAGGGTCAATAAAGACTTTACTTGCTTAACATATATATTTGGGAGGACCACCATGGCAGCCCCATTGGAATTTGCTTAGGCGGCCCAACTGTCAGGCGATGGGCGCCCTAAACTCGAACTTTGCCAAATAAAGCACTACAAATTGATGGTTGGTTCGTTGTAGCTTTCCGTTCCTTTCTATTTTTTTCCAATAATGTTTGTTAGCAATCTTGGCTTCTTTTCCTTGCCAAAAAAAAAGTGTGTGAAAACAACATGGAGAGACGGGGGATATTCTCGTATTATTAGGACTTCTTGTATATTTTGGGGGAGTAACTGCTTCATTCTTCCCCCTTCTATTTCCTTAAACTTCCAGCATCTGAGTTTACTTTCCTATCATGGTGAGAAAAATGACCTTCATCCACGTGCGAAACATAGCTTCACTATATTAGACCGCGAATATGATCAATAAATTTCGCCACGAAATTAGCTTTTCCAACACAGATCGCGAGAGAGATGTGCTCATAGAGCATTGTTTAAGCGATGAAAGGCAAAATATGGATACTTTTGATGATCCTTCCACTCCTTCCTTCTACCTGCACGCTCCCATTGTTTATGACTTTGGGGTTTTAGTTCCCTTTACATCCTTTGAAACAAAGTTCCATACTGTCGTCAATGTGGTCCCTTCTTAGATTACTCCAAATGTCTGGGGAATACTTAGGGTATTTTTCAGATAGTATGTCGCCATCTAGGGGTGTCGCCTTTGGTATGGGTTGTTTTGTATTTTCTTTGGACCGATCCCCTTCCCAACAGTGGCTAGATGATGCTACACCCTTTTAGAAGAGTGAATTTGATGAGGCCTTTTGCCAGTCCCTATGAGGATTAGAAGGAAAAAATTTCTCGCATAAGGGGATTGACCATACGTCCCCCATTATGGTGGGAGTAGGAGGCGAGCCCTTGTTCCATTTTTCCTGGACCCCCGACCCTAAGCTCATTGTGAAGATGGACTCGCGTGTCCTCTCTCCCTTGGACCAGGAGGTGATCCATGATTTAGAGTGTTTCTGCCCCCTAGAGTGCGGTATCCTGATCACCCGGCGATGCGCTCTTTCTCACGTGACCCCTACACTGTCCAGGGAGTTACACAAGTTGAAACTTCGCAGACAGTTTTGAAACTTCGCAGACAGTTGAAATCCGTCCTTCTACCTCTTCCTTGCGGAAAACAAATTCTCCCTTTCCTGAAAAGGGTCAAGGAATAGGGGCGAGAGTGTCGGCGGACACTCGACCTCACCTAGAGCCTTCTCTATGACACGCCCCTGCCTTTGATGCTTCGGTTTTTGCTGATCACATCTTTTCCATCTCCAGAAAATACTTTTTATTTATTTTTTAAGAAACGTGTATGAGAAAAAAGGATATGCACTGACAGTGTAAAATATTTTTACACTGTCAACCAATCACAACCATGTATCCAATTAAAACACAATTTTAATTTAAAAAAACTAATATGACATGGCAAGTGTAAGAATTTTAATTGGTTGTATGTGTAAAGTTAATCTACACTGTCAGTACACTACCTTTAAACTCAATGGGTAAAACAAACTACACTATTTTTTTCAATGCATAATTAATTGCTGACGATATCATGGATTTACCAAAATATGTATCTATGAATTGGATACATATTAGTGTCTGCATTCATTTCTTGGTACTATTACATCCAAATTCTCACTCTAGCTGAAAACATAATTGTAGCTGATGCTGATGCAGTTTTTATTCAACGGTTACATTTATTCATAAACAAAAACTGTAGATGTTTTTTCTTCTATTTTTATTATTTTACTATTTTACATAACCAAATTAAAATAAGATAAAGACAGGAATCTTGCCTATTCTAGATGCTATTGTGAAAGATAGTACTCGCAACCGAACCTAGACAGGAATCTGGCAAGATTCAGTTAGATGCAACATTGATATCTGGCTAAGCTACGACAACGCACTACAGATGTTTTTATAGTATCTTTTAACGTATACTATAATTTTTTTTGTAAGTTTCGCCAAATCCCAAAGGATATATGCAAGTTCAGTTTTAGGAGACAATTTTAGTAAAGGATTTAAATTTGTGGGTGATTTAACGGAAATTTTTATGCAAATAGCCCACTTCTTTAAATAAACATTTAAATTAATCCACTTTTTAATTTATTTTTTATTTTTGTATGTTTTAAAATCTCATGTGTTTATATATTTCAAGCTAATATCTTTTTTACTAATATTATGTAATAAATATTTATATCGTAAATTAATTTTTTTAATATGAAATAGTTATTAAATAAGTTGGTGCTTGATACCGATAATAAAACAGTGAGAAAGATCGAGTTTCGCGAAAATTGAATTGATAGTATTGGAAGGTAAAATATAAACTGATTGAGTTGAAGACTGGCGAAGATGTCAAGGCCATGTGAAAATTATTTCTCCATAGGATAACTAAAGATTTGATCGAGTTGGATGCGCATATAACAAGATTCGTCGACGACGTGATGAAGATGTTTAAACGTCCAGAATCATCTGGTAGTAACTAGGTTTTCATGTTTAGCATTTTTTTAATTTATGTTTGTTGTACTGTTTTATGATGTGTTCATCTTTGAATCATGTAATCCCCAAAAATACCATGCAATAAATAAGTACGGTGATAATAAGTCGGTGATACAAAAAATATATATAATACAAACAAAATATAATACGCCTACATAGGCCCCTGTAACACCCTGAAATTTTTGAATTATTTATTTCATTAATTTTTTTTTGATTTATTATGAATATTGTGTGAATTATGTGGATATGTGTTGGGTTAGAAGTGTGGTTTAGATACTGATGAGAATTATTAATTTTAATAATTAGTTTATAATTATTTAGAATTATTAATAATAATTTAGTCGAATTAATTTGGATTATAATAATTAGAAAAATGCTAATCAGTGCCCTAGGGGTACTCTTTAAGTGATTAAAGTGGTAAGTTTTTTTAAAAATGTGTGTATTCAATGCATTAAAAATGTATTGGAAATTTAAATATTAACTTTTATAAAGAATATTTTCTTTTATTTAGTATGCTTAAAGAGTGCCCTGAGGGCACTCGTTAGCCAGACCCTAATAATTAAATAGAAGTATTTGGAGTGTAGAGATGATAAGGGCATAGTAGTAACATTAAAGTGAGTAAGTGAGAGTGTATAAGAGGAATAATGGATAAAAAGGATCCAAGGGGTAAAAAGGAGAAAAGGAGAAGAATTAGAGTCAGTTTGTACGATTGTGGAATTGAGAGAACGTGAGGAAGCAACTAAGACACATAGAGTAGGAGAGAAGATAACACCGTAGAACAAGAAGGAAGAAATCACCTGCTAAGAAATAATCAGGTAAGGGTGGGTGATTGGGTTTATTATTATCGATATCGGGTTAAGGTAGATATAGGACTTTAGTTCTCTATGGATTGATGGATGGGTGTTGATAATTGTAGAATGAAATTATGTTTTGGTGATGATGTTGGGTGCAATTGATAATGAAGAATTGTATGCTTATGTCTAGGGGTGTTCAAAATCAAACCAACCTAATAGATAACCGCAAACCAAACCAAACCAAACCAAACCGAAATCGCAAAAAACCGCATTTAGTTCGGATTAGTTTGGGTCATCTTTTAACAAAACCGCACGGTTCGGTTCGGTTTGCGGTTTTTATTTTGTAAACCAAACCAAACCGAATCAAACCGCATTATGTTACAACCTAACTTTTACTTAACTCAATTACAACCCAAACTTAAACCTATTATACCTTAGTCTTATGATTACGAATAATTTTCTCATCCTTACACATATAATTTCAGCCCCGATCTTCTCAAATCTCTAATAACATTATCACACCTTCTTTGCCACATACATCTTCCCTCTTCTTCTATAATCTCTAATCTCTTACATTATTTCTTTTTCACCTTCTCATTTTTATGTAAATGTTCCATATTTCAGTTTCGTTTTTAACACACATCATCCTCTCTAATCTCTCAACTTTATTTTTCACCTTCACTAATCTCTCGTCTGTTCTATTTTTTGTTTCATTATAATAATTTTTATATTGTTTTATGCTATTATTTTATGTTTAATATTCCACTTTTGTCTAATTTAATTTTTACATATTAAATAGAAACTTGCTGTCAAAATATGACAAGTTTTGTTGTTATTTGATATTGTATGAATGTCTAAATACAAAATTATGTTGTCATCTATATGTGTATGTATGGTTCAATAAAATATTTGTAAAAAACCGAACCAACCGAACCGAACCAAACCGAACAAAACCGCATTAATTTGGTTTGGTTTGGTTCAGATTTTTTTAAAAACCAACCGAACCAAACCAAACCGCGTGATTTTTTCTCTTGCGGTTCGAATAATTTTTTCATCAAAATCGCCCAAACCGTACCGCGAGTCGATATAAATGAATGTGATTAATTGTGTAAATTCATGTGTTAACTATGTTTTTGGTGAATTAAAATGTTGCTAATGAGGTATGTGATTAGGAATTGAAACTTAGAATTTGATTTGTGTATTTTGTATGAGAATTGGGATTGTTTGGGTGGTAGAAAAGTGATTTTCGTATTTTAAAAAAGTAAAAAATCTGCTACTATTCTGGTGGTACCCGGGTACTAGTTTTTAGGTAACCCGTTACCACAGTGTTCGACAGAATTATTTTAAAAACTTCGAAAATGCATAACTTGAGTTTCGGGTGTTCGATTGACGCGTCGTTTGAACTTGGGGAAATCTAATATAGTGTACTTTCTTGTAAAAATGGTTTCATATTTCTGGAAATAAATTTAGTTGGTGTGTAATGAGGTTTTGTGGTGTCAGTATATGATGTTGGTGTTTGTATTTTCTGAAAATTTTAAAAATCCATATCTTGAGTTTTGAGTGTCCATTAATCCGTCGTTTGAATCGTTGGAAGGTTGTTTTAATGTACTTTAACTTAAAATATTTTATGTACCAGATTTCCAAATATTTAACGCGTGGACGGGTGTTTTGTATGTATTTAGTTATGTCGTTTTGTGAAATGTATGCAAATGCCTTGTATATTGATAATTATGGATGTTCTATTTCTAATTATGAGTATGATGTTGTTGTGGAATTACTATGGTGATTATGATGTTGACATGATGTCATAGATATTGTTTGTGACGAGGATTAATGGCGTGCGTGTTAATATGTATACATTGTAACACTCCATATTTTTCATAATTTAATTTAAAATTAATTTAATTGAATTATGGGGGAATTATTTGGAATTATTGAGGATTATGAAGAATTAATCAGATGGGCTTGAGTCGTGATTAGTAAAGGAGGGGGTGCATTGGTAGGCCCTATTACTAATTAAAATTATTTTATTTTATTTTTAATAAAATAGAAGGAGTTGGGGGAATAGAGAAGGTTACAGTATTTGGAAAAGAGTCTGAACGTGAAAAGAGAATAGGAGCAGAGAAGTGCGACAAGAGGAAGAGCGAAGAATCAACCTACAGGTAAGGGGGGACTCTTCCGTTTATCTTCTATTATGGGATTATAGGTAGTATGATAGAATTGATCTTGTTATTCGCATCAATTGAGTTATGCTTAGGTTGTAGAAATGTTAGGTTTTGGGAGAATTGATTGATAATGATTGTGTTGATCATGTGTGGTGTTAATTGGATGGGTGAAATGTATTATAAATGTGTTATAATATGTGCTTGTTTGCTGTACGTAAAATATGGTTGAAATGGAATTGGGTTGGTAATGATTCGGTGAAAGAAGGGCGAAATCGTAGGTTGTTTTCTGCGATTCGGAGTTATGGAAATCGCCAGTTCGCGCCGCGTCCAAAGGTTGGCGCCGCGAACTGCTTGGCAGAAAGCCAGGAAGTTTGGTTATGTTCAGTACGCGCCGCGAACCTTTGTTTGCGCCGCGAAGGCGTAGTTCCTTCTCGTTCCGCGTCGCGAACCTTTGTTTGCGCCGCGAAGGCGTGCTTCCTATTCGTTCTGCGCCGCGGACTGTGTATGGCGCCGCGTGCTGTTGGCTGTTGGCGACGGGCCATCTTGAAAAGTTTAAAGAGGTGTAACTTTTAAACCGTAAGCCAGATTTTGGTGCCGTTTCGAGCATAGTGAAGCTAATCAAATAATTTACATAATAAAAATGGTGTTTTGAGTTGTGACTCGAAATTATTTTAAAACACTCGATCTTATTTGGTTGTGGTGGTTTATGCTTACAGGTACACTAATGAATGTTTTACCTGTATGATGTTGTGGTTGTAACCGGTGTTTGTTATACATGTATTGTTGGTATAAAATATGTGTTTTACTACGGTTGAGGAATAGCATGATTATGTGTGGCTATTTATTATTATAATTGATGATTATGACATTTGGTCGATTTATGTGGGTGATGAGCATGTTATGGTTGATGCATGCATTCATAATCATTATGTGGCTGGTCCTTGACGACGGTGGATCAGTGGTAGCTAATTCCCATTGTATGGAATTAGTGAGTGGGTGTTACCGTATCCTTGACGATGGTGGGTCGGTGAGATGGGTTATCCCAAATTTTGGTACCACATGCATGTAGTTGCATTGCATTAGGCTACTTGTGCTATTATAACATGAATGGAAGATTGTCCAATGTTATAATATGTGTTGATTGTTTTGATTGTTGTACTGATTGTGTGGTTGTGAATCTGATCATAACTGTAATTGGGTGAATGGAATGTGATTTGATATTTTATTATCTATATCTTATAACATTAGTTAAATGTGAATGAGACTCACCCTTACTGTTGTTATTTTTCAGATTGAGGAGTAGCTCGTGTACTTGGTGAGGATTAGCTCGTCAAGTAGTTCGTTAGAGTCAGTTGGGTCCGTGTCATGCTCTAGTCATGTAACACTGGGGACGTTGTTTAGAGTTGCTTGTTAAACTCTTTTTATTTGGGTGTTTTATTATGGTGGTGTTTTAAGTCTATGACTTTGGACATTGCATTGTTCAGATGTTAAATATATTTCCGCTGTGTTAACATGGTGATCTGAATAATTTTGGGTTTAACGTTCCCTTTTATGGCATGACATGATTGTTTGTTTGATTAATGGAAGTTGTAATGCCCTTTTCATGTTTTACTCTGATTATTGTTTAATATTTATGCGGGGTATTAGAAGAGTGTTACATACATGCTATGTGAAGATGAGTTTATGTTGATTATATAAATGATGACACAATTTGACTAGTTGTGGTCGCAATTATACTATGAAGTTGTCTTGCAGCATGCATTCATAGCATAATTGGATGGTGGTCCACTATTTTGGAAGGTGCTCCGCTTATGAGGAGCCCTAATCCTATTGTGTGGATTGTGTGTGTTTATGATGTGCTCTGGTTCCAAGAGGGAATCGATCCTATGGTGAGGATATTTGGAGGATGATGACCAAGTGTTCATCAAAGAGTTTGGTACCACATGTATGGAGCCAGTTGTGAATTAATATTTTATGTGACATTGCATAATTTTGTTGATGAACTTGTGAATTAATGTGGTGTTTGATGTTTGATTGATGAAATTAGTATGTGGTTTATGTCGATGAGATGTGATGATATTTGAGGACCGTGGGAATTATATGAGTTGGTTTTATGACGAAAGATGTATATGTGCTATGAATGATGTGTAGGTGTTGAAGGATAGAAAAACACTTAGAAAGGGGGGGGGGGTTGAATAAGTGTAGCTTTAAAAACTTGACCGATAAAAATAAATTGCACAGTTATTTTTATCCTGGTTCGTTGTTAACTAAACTACTCCAGTCCACCCCCGCAGAGATGATTTACCTCAACTGAGGATTTAATCCACTAATCGCACGGATTACAATGGTTTTCCACTTAGTCAGCAACTAAGTCTTCCAGAGTCTTCTGATCACACACTGATCACTCCAGGAACAACTGCTTAGATACCCTCTAAGACTTTCTAGAGTCTTCTGATCCACACGATCACTCTAGTTACAACCTGCTTAGATAACCTCTAAGACTTCCTAGAGTATTCTGATCCACACGATCACTCTAGTTCCTTACAACTTAATGTAATCAAATCTAAGAGTATTACAATTGCTTCTTAAAAGCTATAATCACAAACTGTGATATTTCTCTTATCGTTTAAGCTTATTCTCACTAATATATTACAACAGCAATGTAGTGAGCTTTGATGAAGATGAAGATTCTGAGCTTTGAATAGAACAGTGTTTCAGCAAGTTAATATTCACAGAAATTGTGTTAGTTCGTTGACCTTGCTTCTCATCAGAACTTCATATTTATAGGCGTTGGAGAAGATGACCGTTGAGTGCATTTAATGCTTTGCGTGTTCCGTACAGCATCGCATTTAATGTTATACGCTTTTGTCAACTACCTCGAGCCTTGTTCACGCTGTGTCTACTGACGTTGCCTTTAATAGCTTCTAACGTTCCTTTTGTCAGTCAGCGTAGCCTGCCACTTGTACTTCCTTCTGATCTGATGTTTGTGAATACAACGTTTGAATATCATCAGAGTCAAACAGCTTGGTGCAAAGCATCTTCTGATCTTCTGACCTTGAAGTGCTTCTGTGCGTGATACCATCAGAACTTCAGTGCTTCTGATCTCATGTTCTTCTGATGCTTCCATAGACCCATGTTCTGATTCTGCTTCGACCATCTTCTGATGTCTTGCCAGACCATGTTCTGATGTTGCATGCTGAACCCTTGAGACAAAGCTTCTGAGCGCTGAATTATGCATACTCTTTATATATTTCCTGAAAAGGAAATTGCATTGGATTAGAGTACCATATTATCTTAAGCAAAATTCATATTATTGTTATCATCAAAACTAAGATAATTGATCAGAACAAATCTTGTTCTAACAATCTCCCCCTTTTTGATGATGACAAAAACATATATAAATGATATGAATTTGCGATCAGAAAGAGCAGACGGCAAAAGACAAATTACACAGCTATAGCATAAGCATGTGAATATGTCTCCCCCTGAGATTAACAATCTCCCCCTGAGATAAATAATCTCCCCCTGAAATAAATACTCGAAGAACTTTAATAAAAGACTTCCCTGATTATTTCGGTAGAGACGATCACATAAGCTTCTGTCTTCAGAGAATTCATAGCTTCTGACTTCTGCTTCCATTGGACAGCTTCAGAACTTGAATTTCTTTAGATCCCTAGAACACTCATAGCTTCTGATTCCTGCTTCCATTTAGGACAGCTTCAGAACTTGAATTTCTTTGATCATCAGAACATTCACAACTTCTGATTCCTGCTTCCATCTAGGACAGCTTCAGAACTTGAATTTCTTTGATCTTCAGAACATTCACAGCTTCTGATTTCTGCTTCCATTTAGGACAGCTTCAGAACTTGAGTTTTCTAGATCTTTAGAACATTCACAGCTTCTGATTTCTGCTTCCCTCGGATAGCTTCAGAGCTTTGAATTTCTACCAACATCACTTCATGCTAGATTTGTATCAGAACATTGTTGAATGTACCAGAGCATCATCAGAGCATCTCTACATCCTGAAATGTTACAGAACAAAACTAAACGACAAAAGTCAGCATGAACGAGTCAGAACATAAAATGTATATTAGAACACATGATATGTATCAGAGCCATATAGGCTAAAATAATGTATCAGAGCAAATAGAATTTTGTCAGAGCAAATAGACAAATATGGATCAAATTCTGTTATCAGTGCTTCTGATTCTGAAGCTTGACAGCACTCAGCTTGCTTCAGTTTCCATGAGCTTATTCTTTTTACAGAATAACGCTTCTTATGGTTTTGCTTCTTGTGTTTGCTTTGAAGATTTTCTTCACTTCTTTATACCTGCAAAACACTTAAACCATATAGAACTTGCAGTTCTTGTTAGTAAATGTGTGGGAGCTTTACCCAGCAACTGATAGATTAATCAAATCATTTATCATTTATCTTCTCCCCCTTTTTGTCATAACATCAAAAAGAATATTTCAAAAGATTCAGATGTATAAAACGACAAATAAAATCAATGAAATGCAAAACAAAGAAACTTTTCATTGATAATCAAAAGATATTACATGAGAAGATGTTTAACAAGCAGATGCAACAAGGAAAGAAAACTACTAAGACCAAAGACTAAGACCCTAGCTAAGACAAAATCTGCGCCAGCATGTCTTGAACCCTGTCATAATTTGCAGTTTTCCTTGCCATGAAGGAGTGAAACGCATCATTGACTGCTTCTTGGGCTTCCAGGCGAGGGGTCAGGGAGACTTGATTCTGATGCAGATCTTCCACAATCTCTATCAGAAACAACATTCTCAGCAGGTGAAGATGAAGAGATTTCTTTGGAATGGGTTGAGGGAGAGGAAAGGTTAGATGAAGAGGAAGTTGAGTCTTGAAGGTAAAAAGATGAGGAAGAAGATGGAGATGATGGAGGGCTTTCACCAGGGGGTTGAAACACACGTCTAGAATAGTTTCCAGACAACTTTGCTTCGAATGGATTCACCTTGAGAGGGTCATAGGTGATCTTTATCTTTTTGGGTTTGGAAGAAGATGTTTCAACAGCTTTTCTCTTTTTGTTTTGATCATTTTCATGGTTTCCTGGGCTTGATGAAGAGTTCATGATGGATTAGCAGATAATGAACAGCTAGGGTTTGATATGAATGCAAAGAGATAGAGAAAGAAAACAGAGACAGAGTGTAATAGAGAAAATATAAGAGGGAAGGAGAAGCGTTTGAAGAGTATTTAAAAGAAAATAAAATGAAACAAATGATGGATAGCATTTAATGTTACGTGACATGAGGAGAGATAATAAAGACAAATGAGGTGACTAGCACAGTTACCTATGGTCGGCGTCCCTTCAACTGCACGCGCGCTTATCCATGAACAGTAAAGACAGGTTTACCATCCCGAGATAAAACGTTACAGCTGTTTTGCTTTAAAAGAGGTTCTGAATCAACTTAGACAATGAAACGTTAGTAATAACCGAATCATAATTTCTAAAAGATTTCAATCAGAACTTCTGATTAAAAAATAATCCACTTTCATTTCAGAAGATACTCATACATAAGAACTTCTCATCTTCTCATTCTGGGCATAAATCCATACTGATGTTCTTCAGAATGAACTTAAACCTATCTTCAGCCAGGGGTTTGGTAAAGATATCAGCCCATTGATGGTCTGTATCCACAAAGTTTAAAGATATAACACCCTTCTGAACATAGTCCCTTATGAAATGATGTTTAATCTCAATATGTTTAGCTTTTGAATGAAGAATAGGATTCTTAGATAAACATATAGCAGAAGTATTATCACAGAATATAGGAATGTTACTCTCATATATCTGATAATCTTCTAGCTGACTCTTCATCCAGAGCATCTGTGTACTGCAACCAGCAGCAGCGACATATTCTGCTTCTGTTGTTGATAGAGCAATAGTTGCTTGCTTCTTGCTATACCAGGAGATCAAATGACTTCCAAGAAATTGGCAACTTCCTGAAGTACTCTTTCTTTCAATTCTGTCTCCAGCATAGTCAGCATCGCAGAATCCTACTAAGTTGTATTCTTTAGATTTTCTGTAAACTAAGCCAACATTAGTAGTACCTTTCAGATACCTTAGAATTCTCTTAACGGCAGTTAAATGAGATTCTCTAGGATCTGATTGGAATCTAGCACACAAACAAACACTGAACAGAATGTCAGGTCTAGAAGCAGTCAAATATAGAAGAGATCCAATCATACCTCTGTATAACTTCTGATCTACCTTCTTACTTACCTCATCCTTACCTAGGATGCATGTTGGATGCATAGGAGTTTTGGCTTCTTTGCAGTCTAGAAGATTAAACTTCTTCAGAAGTTCCTTCACATACTTGGTTTGGTGAACATACGTTCCTTCTGATGTTTGATTTATTTGTATTCCAAGGAAATACTTGAGTTCTCCCATCATGCTCATTTCAAACTCAGCCTGCATAGACTCAGCAAACTCCTTTCCAAGTGTAGCATTAGATGTTCCAAAAATAATATCATCTACATATATTTGACAAATTAAAATATCCCTTTTAAAGGTTTTACAAAAGAGAGTAGTGTCCACTTTTCCTCTAGTGAAACCATTATCCAGAAGGAAAGAACTTAAGCGTTCATACCAAGCTCTGGGAGCTTGTTTCAATCCATACAACGATTTCTTTAGTTTAAAAACATGATTAGGAGACATGGAGTCTTCAAAACCAGGAGGTTGATGGACATAAACTTCTTCATCTATATAACCATTTAAGAAGGCACTCTTAACATCCATCTGATAGAGAGTGATGTTATGTTGAGTGGCAAATGAAATTAATAGACGAATAGATTCTAACCTGGCCACTGGTGCAAAGGTTTCTGTATAGTCAATCCCTTCTTGCTGACTATAACCCTGAGCCACCAGTCTGGCTTTGTTCCTTACCACTTCACCTTTCTCACTGAGCTTGTTTCTGAAGACCCATTTTGTACCGATTATGTTGAATCCATCTGGTCTAGGAACAAGATCCCAAACATCATTCCTTGTAAACTGATTCAGTTCTTCTTGCATAGCAATTATCCAGTCTGGATCTTCTAGAGCATGATCAACAGAAGTTGGCTCGATCAAAGATACAAGACCTAATTGACAGTCTGCATTGTTCTTAAGGAATGCTCTTGTTCTGATTGGATCATCCTTCTTTCCAAGAATGACATCTTCTGAATGACCAGAAATGAGTCTGGATGATCTTCTGACAGATGGTTCTTCAGAAATGCTTAGATTCTCCAGAGAAGCTGATACTTGATCTTCAGATTCTTTGCTTCTGAGAAGCTCTGCTTCTGATGCGTTGCTTCTTGGCTCAACAACTTCTGATATATCAATATCACAATCTGCAAAATTATCAAACTGCTTTGGTTTTTCAGAACCAAGCTTATCATCAAACCTGATATTGATTGATTCTTCTACAATCAATGTTTCAGTATTGTATACTCTGTAGCCTTTTGAGCGTTCAGAATATCCAAGAAGGAAACATTTTTGTGCTTTGGAATCAAACTTACCAAGATGATCTTTAGTGTTCAGAATAAAGCATACACATCCAAAAGGATGGAAATATGAAATGTTGGGCTTTATATTCTTCCACAATTCATAAGGAGTCTTATTTAGAATAGGTCTGATAGAGATTCTATTCTGAATATAGCATGCAGTGTTTATTGCTTCTGCCCAGAAATGCTTAGCCATATTGGTTTCATTGATCATGGTTCTGGCCATTTCTTGCAGAGTCCTATTCTTTCGTTCTACAACTCCATTTTGCTGTGGAGTTCTAGGACAAGAGAAATCATGGGCAATACCATTTTCTTTGAAGAACTCTTCAAAGAATCTGTTCTCAAATTCACCACCATGATCACTTCTGACCTTTATGATTTTACACTCTTTTTCAGATTGAATCTGAATGCAGAAATCAAAGAACACTGAATGAGACTCATCCTTGTGTTTCAAGAATTTTACCCACGTCCAGCGGCTATAATCATCTACGATGACTAATCCATATTTCTTCCCTCTGACAGATGCTGTTTTGACTGGGCCAAACAGATCAATGTGCAAGAGTTCTAATGGCCTTGAGGTAGAAACAACATTCTTGGACTTGAATGCAGGTTTGGAGAACTTGCCCTTCTGACATGCTTCACAAAGAGCATCTGATTTGAATTTCAGATTAGGGAGTCCTCTGACAAGATCCAGTTTGTTAATCTGAGAAATCTTTCTCAAACTAGCATGACCTAATCTTCTGTGCCAGACCCACTGCTCTTCAGAAACAGACATAAGACAAGTCACCTTCTGACTCATAAGATCTTGCAGATCTGTCTTATAAATGTTGTTCTTCCTCTTGCCTGTAAATAGGATTGAGCCATCCTTCTGATTTACAGCCTTGCAAGACTTTTGATTAAAGATTATATCATAACCATTGTCACTCAATTGACTGATAGATAAGAGGTTATGTGTTAATCCTTCTACAAGAAGTACATTAGAAATGTAAGGAGAGTTACCAGACTTTATAGTTCCAGAGCCAATTATCTTGCCCTTCTGATCTCCTCCAAACTTGACTTCTCCTCCAGACTTAAGCACCAGGTCTTGGAACATAGACCTTCTTCCTGTCATGTGTCGTGAGCATCCAGAGTCCAAGTACCACGACATGTTGTGCTTTGTCCTTTTTGCAGCCAAGGATATCTGCAATAGGAATAATCTTATCCTTAGGTACCCACATTTTCTTGGGTCCTTTCTTGTTAGATTTTCTCAAGTTCTGATTGAACTTGGGTTTAACATTGTAAGCAATAGGAGGAACAGCATGATAATTCTTAATGTGAGTTTCATGATATTTCCTAGGTTGTGTCACATGCTTCTTAGTGTGTGTAATGTGAAAACTTTGAGCATGTGAAGTGTGCCTAATATCATGTGAGTGGCCATACTTGAACTGATCATACAATGGCTTGTATGTGATTTTCATCTTATCAACAGGTTCAAGTTTGTATGGGGTTTCACCCTCAAAACCAATGCCAACTCTACTGTTTCCAGACACAGCATATAGCATAGAAGCTAGCTGACTTCTGCCAATACTTCTAGATAAGAACTTCCTGAAACTTAAATCATATTCTTTCAGAATATGGTTTAGACTAGGAGTGGATTTTTCTGAATTGGAAGGAGATCCAACATTATTGGATAATTTTAAAACTTTTTCTTTTAATTCAGAATTTTCCAACTCAAGCTTCTTCGTTTCAAATTCAAATAGCTTTTTCAGCTTTTTGTATTTGAGACTAATCTGAGACTTGAATTCCAGAAGTTCTGTTAGACTGGAAACTAACTCATCTCTAGTAAGTTCAGAAAATACCTCTTCAGAATCTGATTCTGATGTAGATTCTGATCCGTCATCTTCTGTCGCCATCAGCGCACAGTTAGCCTGCTCATCTTCAGAGTCTGAATCATCTTCTGACTCATCCCAGGTTGCCATAAGACCTTTCTTCTTATGAAACTTCTTCTTGGGATTTTCCTTCTGAAGTTTTGGACATTCATTCTTGAAGTGTCCAGGCTCATTGCATTCATAGTACATGACCTTCTTCTTGTCAAATCTTCTGTCATCAGAAGATTCTCCACGTTCAAATTTCTTTGAACTTCTGACGCCTCTGAACTTCCTTTGCTTGTTCTTCCAGAGTTGATTTAGCCTTCTGGAGATCAAGGACAGTTCATCTTCTTCTTCGGATTCTGATTCTTCAGGATCTTCTTCTCTAGCCTGAAAAGCGTTAGTGCATTTCTTGATATTGGATTTTAATGCAATAGACTTACCTTTCTTTTGAGGCTCGTTTGCATCCAGTTCAATTTCATGACTCCTCAGGGCACTGATCAGCTCTTCCAAAGAGACTTCATTTAGATTCTTCGCAATCTTAAATGCAGTCACCATAGGACCCCATCTTCTGGGTAAGCTTCTGATGATCTTCTTTACGTGACCAGCCTTGGTGTATCCCTTGTCAAGAACTCTCAATCCAGCAGTAAGAGTTTGAAATCTTGAAAACATCTTTTCAATGTCTTCATCATCCTCCATCTTGAAGGCTTCATATTTCTGGATTAGAGCAAGAGCTTTAGTCTCCTTGACTTGAGCATTTCCTTCATGAGTCATTTTCAAGGACTCATATATGTCATAGGCCGTTTCCCTGTTAGATATCTTCTCATACTCAGCATGAGAGATAGCATTCAACAAAACAGTTCTGCATTTATGATGATTCCTGAAAAGCTTCTTCTGATCATCACTCATTTCTTGCCTTGTCAGCTTTACGCCACTGGCATTTACCGGATGTTTGTAACCATCCATCAGAAGATCCCATAGATCACCATCTAGACCAAGAAAGTAACTTTCCAGTTTATCTTTCCAGTATTCAAAGTTTTCACCATCAAATACCGGCGGTCTAGTATAACCATTGTTACCGTTGTGTTGCTCAGCAGAGCCAGATGTAGATGTAGACTTTGCAGTTTCATCAGCCATCTTTTACTGAAGCGTTTTTCTCTTCCTGAATCTTTTCTAAACACGGTTAAGTGCTTGCACCTTAGAATCGGCGTTCTGATGCCAATTGAAGGATAGAAAAACACTTAGAAAGGGGGGGGGGGTTGAATAAGTGTAGCTTTAAAAACTTGACCGATAAAAATAAATTGCACAGTTATTTTTATCCTGGTTCGTTGTTAACTAAACTACTCCAGTCCACCCCCGCAGAGATGATTTACCTCAACTGAGGATTTAATCCCCTAATCGCACGGATTACAATGGTTTTCCACTTAGTCAGCAACTAAGTCTTCCAGAGTCTTCTGATCACACACTGATCACTCCAGGAACAACTTCTTAGATACCCTCTAAGACTTTCTAGAGTCTTCTGATCCACACGATCACTCTAGTTACAACCTGCTTAGATAACCTCTAAGACTTCCTAGAGTATTCTGATCCACACGATCACTCTAGTTCCTTACAACTTAATGTAATCAAATCTAAGAGTATTACAATTGCTTCTTAAAAGCTATAATCACAAACTGTGATATTTCTCTTATCGTTTAAGCTTATTCTCACTAATATATTACAACAGCAATGTAGTGAGCTTTGATGAAGATGAAGATTCTGAGCTTTGAATAGAACGTTGTTTCAGCAAGTTAATATTCACAGAAATTGTGTTAGTTCGTTGACCTTGCTTCTCATCAGAACTTCATATTTATAGGCGTTGGAGAAGATGACCGTTGAGTGCATTTAATGCTTTGCGTGTTCCGTACAGCATCGCATTTAATGTTATACGCTTTTGTCAACTACCTCGAGCCTTGTTCACGCTGTGTCTACTGACGTTGCCTTTAATAGCTTCTAACGTTCCTTTTGTCAGTCAGCGTAGCCTGCCACTTGTACTTCCTTCTGATCTGATGTTTGTGAATACAACGTTTGAATATCATCAGAGTCAAACAGCTTGGTGCAAAGCATCTTCTGATCTTCTGACCTTGAAGTGCTTCTGTGCGTGATACCATCAGAACTTCAGTGCTTCTGATCTCATGTTCTTCTGATGCTTCCATAGACCCATGTTCTGATTCTGCTTCGACCATCTTCTGATGTCTTGCCAGACCATGTTCTGATGTTGCATGCTGAACCCTTGAGACAAAGCTTCTGAGCGCTGAATTATGCATACTCTTTATATATTTCCTGAAAAGGAAATTGCATTGGATTAGAGTACCATATTATCTTAAGCAAAATTCATATTATTGTTATCATCAAAACTAAGATAATTGATCAGAACAAATCTTGTTCTAACAGGTGTGAGTATTAATTGTGGATAAATGATATAGGTGATATGATAATGATGTTTCTACTAACTTTTTCCCTATATCTTTTGTATTAAATTTGATTACTCACCCTTCTGTTGGAATGATGCTTTATACGGCATCATGCAGATGTTCAGGAGTAGCGTTTCGGAGCTTCGAAGATAGCTTTGGAGTATTTAGTTTTCCGGTTTATGTCTTTTTATGTAGTGGATATTATGCTCTGATCATGTAACATTGGGTTGGGTTGATGTATGTTTTCTTAATTGAATTATGCTATTTATTTTGAAGTATCTCATGAACAAGTGTTGAAAATTTCTAAGATGTGGATGTTATTCGTTAACGTTTTATTATTGATGTCGGAGTTTAATACTCAAATTGACTTGATGAATTATGAAGGTGAACCCGCTGCGTTGGTTCTAAAAGAGTTTTAATGAAGGTTAACTTTCTATTATTACTCTTATTGGTTAAATCCTACCTCAAGTTGACACTTGATATATATTGATCAAGTTCAATTTATACAGTAGAAAAGTAAATGGTTGTGGCAAGAGAGACTTGGTGAAGAAGTCAACAAGTTGACTTTTGGATGAAATTGGAAATAGCTCCATGATGTCGGCTTGAAAATTTTCCCGTACAATGTGGAAATCGATTTTCAAGTGTTTGGTTCTTTCATAGGATACATGATTTGCAGCAATATGTAAAGTACTCTAATTATCACAATAGGGAGATGGAGGTTTGGCACAAGTTACTTGAAGATCACGTAAAAGGTACAATATCCATTGAATTTATAAGTGGTTGTAGCTAGTGCTCTATACTCAGCTCCAAAGGATGGTATGGAAACCCTTTGTTTTTTCTTAGTGCGCCACGATATAAGAGAATGACCAATGAAGAAATAGGAGCTTGAGATTGAACGCCTGGTGTCTTTGCATCCTGCCCAATTGGCATCAGAAAAATCAAGTAGAATTAGGTTGGAATTGCTATGGGAAAATAAGCCTTTGTCTGGACATGGCTTGAGATATTTACACACTCTACAAGTTGTAGTTTGATGAGATATTATTGGCTTGAAGAGGAGATGGCTAAGTTTTTGTGCGATGTAGGTAATGTCTGGTCTTATGGTATTGAGGTAAGTAAATCGGACAATGAGTCATATGTATGATGGAATGTCAATAAATGGTTCAGCATAATTCTGACAAAGTTTTATCGAATAATTTGAAGGAGTAGAAGTAGCTTTGAATCCAAGAAGTCCAGAGTCTGCAAGAGGATCCAAACAATACTTCCTTTGGCATAGTAAAATTCCCTTTGTAGAGTAAGCAACTTCCAAACCTAAAAAATATTTCAAAGTTCCTAGATTTTGATTTTGAATGCATGATGTAAAGCTTCTTTGATAGCTGCAAATTCATAGATATCCCTGCTAGTATGACATCATCATATACTAAAAGGATTATGAAAATTGAATGGATGGATTTGACAAAGAGATAGTGGTCAAATTCAGCTTGTTTGTAACCATGATAAATCACTACAACAAATAACGCTTTTTATGACGAAGCTTTCACCTCATCCAGAAAAAATTGAGGTATTATGCCAAGGCACACCATGTTTTATTTTTTATAAAATAAAAACAAAATTTTCCCTCGATTTTTAATAAAATCGAGGGGTAAAACAAATTAGGAAACACTTCGAAATCCACTTAAGGATGTTTATATTTTTATTCATTTATAAGTGAATACTCAAAGATCTAACCATTCGGTTTCCTTAAAAACCGAGGGATAACATATTAACATTTTACTATAAAAGCACTCGTTAAACAAATTTTGCCCTAATCCTAACTTATATGTTGTCGCCCCAAATTAGTACACATAATTCTTTGGGTTGGATTGCAAGACATAAAAAAAACTTCAATGTTCTTCTATCCTTGAAAAAAGTTTTTTTTTATGCCCTTGCAATCTATCTCATATAATAATGTTGATGTTGTATTTTTGGAACAATTCTATATTAAAGATCTATTAAAGAGTGTTGGAAAGGTTCCCAATGATAGATTGCAAGTGCATAAAATCATTCATGCTTCTAGGTTAAACAAAGAAGGTTGTTTAACTTTTGAAAAGGTATATGCAACAAAATCTGAATTAGCAGTGATGATGATAAATCTGGATTTTTTTAATATTCTGTGTAAACAATGTAATGTTTAATATATATATATATATATATATATATATATATATATATATATATATATATATATATATATATATATTATTCACCTCGATTTTATTCTAAAATCGATGGGCTTACTTATTTTATTTTTCTATTGAAAATATAAAATATGTTTCCCCTTTTTTTAACCGAGGGAATATATATATATATATATATATATATATATATATATATATATATATATATATATATATATATCATTCACCTCGATTTTATTCTAAAATCGATGGGCTTACTTATTTTATTTTTCTATTGAAAATATAAAATATGTTTCCCCCTTTTTTTAACCGAGGGAATATGTAACACAGCTACAACAGTGAATCCCTACCCTACATTCTTAAAGAAACAACGCTCAAGATATTGCCAAGACATCCACCAATATATATATCTTTCTTGTGAAAGCATTTGACTTGATAACATTTTCTCAAGATAATGAAATTCTGGAACTTAAAAAAGTTTGGAAAAGTTCTCAATGATGGATTGCAAGCGCAAAAAATATATTTCCAATGTTAGGAACTGTTATTTCCTTACTTGGGGAAGATAGCTCGTTAAAAGTTGATTGCACGCAGTTCATAGAACTTTAAAATAATGAGCACAAAATATATCCAACATGATTTGAATTAGAGCAAAGATGTGTTGTTCTCCAAGAACAACAGCTACTACGATAACACTGCATTTATTGTAGTAATGTAATTTAATATTATGTGTAAACAATGTAAGGTTAAAAAAAAAAGTTTATACACCTTTTACCTCGATTTTTGTCAAAAATTGGGGATATTATTTTGGCGTGATAATTGAAAATATGAATAACTGTCCTTAAACAAATTTGTGTCATCCATTTCATGAGTATCAACGCTCAAGACATTCTCATTAGTGATCCGCGTGAAACTTGACAAACATCTATTATAAATAAAACTCCGTAAAGTTTGAAGCATATAACATAAACTTTGAAGTATAAAAAAATCAATAAAGTTCTCTACAATGGATTGCAAGAGCAAAAAATAAATTGTGTTTAAGGTTTGTGTTCTTGAATAATCAATTTTTTTAAGGTGTTCATCAATAATCGTATATTCATTTATTTAACTAACCATTTTCTTGTTTTGCATCAGAAACAAATTAATGCTAAAGGGATCTGAAATATATTGCATCCAACATTTTATCTTCTCCGATATTTCAATGAAATAAGGATCCAACATCTGATCTTCACCAAGAGTGATGACGATCAATCGAATTTAAAATTTATTATTTATATATTTAGAGAAATATTATGTGTAAACAATATAATATTATGGGTAAACAATTAATTTATAAATATTATGTAGATTGTAACAAATTTAAAAATATATCAATCTTACCACTTATGTACATAAGCATTTTCACTTTAGTGTTTTAAAAACCGAAATGAAATGTGTCTTTTTATAATAGTGAATGAGAAGTGAAGTTAACTTCCCATACCATTGTCGACTTTCTTGCTTAAGACCATGGAGTGATTATGTCGGTTTGCAAAACTGATTTAATTTTGATGGTCATGTAGACATCGCCATGTAATTCTCCATAGTAGAATGCATTAACTGAGGTAAATGTCAAGAGTGACTGGATGCAAGAGCTTTGATAAGTCTGATTGTGGTTAATTTAACAATAAGTGAAAATATATCATATAAGTATGACTTTTGTTATATCTTGATTTTATAGTCTTCTTTATCAAATTTAACATCAATTACTAATAAATAGTGGTTTGTTATACGGTCAGTAGACTACTATTTTAAACAATTATAAAATTATGATCATTAGTAGGGATGGCAACGGGGTGGTGGGTCGGAGACTGGTATTACCTCCCCCAAGTCCAAATCCGAATCCCCAAACAGTTTTCGTTCTCCGCCCCAAACTCAAATGGAGATGGAGAATTAAAACTCAAACCTGACCCAAACGGCATTGGATTGGATTCGGGTATCTCCGCCTCGCCACCATCCATTTAGTGAAATCAATATTTTTAATAGAAATACTCATTTTTTCGAAAATTAAATTACTTTATGAGTAATAAAATGAAACCATTTCAAAAAAATTCATACACACATTTCAAATATTTTAAATAATAAATACAAATCAAAATATCAAAATTTTGGCCACATATTTAATATTCTAAATTATCAGAAATATATAATAATATACACAATGAAATAAACGGGGTGGGTACTAGTGTCCCCATTACCCAACATGTCCCCATATTTTGTAACCGGAGAAAACCCAAACCCGAACTCAAACCCAGTCAAAACGGATTTTCTCTGTCAACTTCGGGGCAGGTTCGGATAGATACCCACGAGTACGAATTTTATTGCCGTATCTAATCATTAGACTATCATGTTCAGCATTAAATTATCTTATTTATATGGCTTATAGCTTGCGTTTGAATAATAGGTGTTCTAATTTATAGGTCTAAAGTGACAAGTTTTGCTTCCAATTTGTATATATAATAACTTCTTAGTTTGATATTAATTTTTTATATGTGAAAATTAAGAAAAAAATATGTAATGATTAAATTGTTGATTATGAATTCATTGACATAATTCCTTGAGTGGTTAAGGAAAAAAATCTCCTAAAGTTAATATTAATGAGATTGAAAATATTAAGTTGTTGATTTATTAAAAAATAATTAAGATTAATATTTTTTAATTGTTGATCTATAAGTTTCAATAATTTATTAAGTTAAAAGAAATATTAAAAAATATTGCTTACAAGAATTGAATCATAAACCAATAGCTTCTTATCTAAGTTAAATCAGTTTAACAATTAGAGTAACAATTATAGGCATTATAGCGTCACATCTCCTTACATATTTGTAGGAAAGAGAATAAATTAACTTAAACATCAAAGGTTAACTTCTTAGTTCGAAATTCGAATAACATGTATGCAAATTTCTATGTCAAAAGTCACAAATATTGCTTTCAATTTGAATGTACAATAACTTATTAGTTTGGTTTTAATTTATTTAGTTGAAAATTCAAAATGATTCTATTAATTATGAAAAAAGAAGGTCTAGGATTGGAATATTCTATTGTTGATTTATTAAAAAATAATTGAGGTTAATGTTAAGTTTTTGTTTAAGTTATTTATTTATAAATATTAAGTTAAAATATTAGAAAAAAGTATTTTTAAAAATGATGCTTCTGAAAATTGAACTCTGAAAATCAATAACTTATCGAACTCAAATTAATTGCGGTACCCTTCTCACCTAATAATTAATGTTTAGTAATATTAAGTATATTTTGTATGGGTGTGCTTGTTTCAATTTATAAAATATTATATTATTCTTAAGAAATAATATTCCTAAGAAACAATATTCCTATGCATGTGTTTAATAAATAAATTAATTTTCTTGGATTGTTTACAAATTGAACTCTGATAAGATTGATTTAACTTAATTTCATTTCATTCAATTTAAAATGTCTAATCCAATTTTGATAAGATTGATTTGACTAAGTAACTATTATAAATTAAATTATCATCAATTAATTAACTTTAGTTTGGCTCAACAATTAAATCAATACCATAAACAAGGGATTTATGTCCTCTCATTTTGAAATAAAACACGAGGGGGCTATACTTATGCTAATAATCTCACCAGTAAGACTTGTTAAGTTTCACATTATTTTTTAAGTAGAACTTAAATTTTAGTGATGAGATCACCAACATAACACTCATCTTAGAATGTAACATGAGAAAATCAAAATCCAAAAATATGGGGCAAAAAGAGTTAGACTTTATTGAATTGTGCAATCACCAGCAAAAGAAAAAAAGAAGAGCTACACTTTGATTAAATTGAAAGCCATATAGAAACCAGATACAGATAAAAATATGGTGTTTGCAAAACCATAAAAAGTGTAATGAATTACAGCAATCATAAAACCAAAGATGCTTTTTCCAGCTAAATCTAAAGATGAACAAAACCTTGCCCAAATCAGTTTCATGAAGAAAAAACATTAATGCTGTATCATGAACCACATCATACTATCAACACAGTATTCTAATAAATAACTGCACTATTAAGGCAAGCATTTAGCATGAATGAAAGCAACAGCCATTGCTATTATGCTTGGTTCTCGCCGCCCCTACCACGTCCACCGATTCTTCCCCTGCCACGGCCATATCCCCTGCCTCCACCTCTGCCTCTTTCATAACCCATTCCTCCACCTCTGCCTCCGACGTAACCCATTCCTCCACCTCTGCCTCCTACATAACCCATACCTCTGCCGCCTTCATAACCTCCACCCCTGCCACCGTCATAGCCTCCACCCCGGCCTCCTTCATAGCCTCCGCCCCTGCCACCATCATAACCCCCACCCCTGCCACCGTCATAACCTCCGCCTCTTCCGCCTTCATAACCTCCTCCTCTTCCGCCTTCATAACCTCCGCTTCTGCCACCACCATAACCAGTACCTAGTACAGAATGCAACATTTGAAAATCAGGTTTTTATCCGACTAAAAATGCATCTCTTTTATAAATAAGAGTTTCCTACATTTGATTGATGAATGCATGTACTGAAATAAAGGTTATAATTATGCAGCATTAATAACTTGCATACCTCCAGAGAAAAATGTAGAAATATACAAGGCTAATAGCAAAAAGCTTTTTCTTAAAACTCCTTTTTAATTATAACATTCAGATAACAAACAGAAAAAGAGACGCGGACACTCAAGAAATCAGCCCTTGAAAGAGATAAAGAAAACTGCTACAACATTCAATTATATCAATCATCACATAAATCCAGGGAAAATATGTAATAAACTAAACTTACCACGATACCCCCAGCCTCTGCCTCGACCTCCACCTCGGCCACGATTAGAATATCCACCATTATCTGTCAGGAATCATACACAGCCATAGTATTAAATATAAACTTTGCAAAAAGTAAGTTGAACTCCAGCTTTCAGAATCCATACCTTGATAATTTGCATATCCACCTTGGTAATAGTCATAACCACCTTGATAATTTCCATAACCGCCTTGATAACTTCCATAACCACCCCTTCCCCAATTTCTTCCTCTTCCTCTCCCCCTACCTCGACCACGACCTCGGCCATACGAGTCTATAAGAAGATGCACTAAAAGTTAGGATATGTATATTCAACAACCTATTATTTTAATGAATAGTTAATATAGTTATAGGCAGTAGGTAACCTTCATTTACAGCATTGTAAGAATCTTGTGCTGGTTTTATAGGTTGCTGCTGATAATTAGAGTGTGGCTTTGGTTGTTCCACATTAGATGGAGGTTGATACCTAAATATGAAATCATGTAGACATTTTAAATAAATCAAACAACCCAGAAGATGATTCAAAATATAACCTTAAAATTTTACCCCAAAATGCTATGGTAACAAGCAAATACTTCAATTGAATAAAAAGGAAATATGATCATGAAAGTAATTAAGGAACTCACCCAGGGGAATTTTTGTCTAATTCTCCGGTTGATAAGGTGATTGAGATCATAGAGACATGTCGAGTCATTTCCACACTGCATTAAAAGTCGAGGTTCAACAACTTGGCCACCCAAATAGAAAAAGATGATAAAATACAGAATGTTAAAATTTCAAACAAAACGTACGGTACAAGACCCTCTTCAATGGGCTCCCACACATCTGTTATGCTAACTGAGCTGATGGCAGTATCTTGGTGCAAATGAGCAATTCTCTTCTGTTAAAGGAAATTGAAAGCAAATCATGGAAAATCAAGATGAATTCTGAGGTAAATGTATTTTCAAGATTTTGAAATCTTATTGTAAGTTTCTAACTTTTCGCAACCTTGTTTTAGATTTATTGACCAGCAAACTTTTTAATTATTCTATAACTACCAGAAAAATATGTTATACTATCATTTGCAGAATTTGAAAGAACATATAAGAAGCAAGAGAAGAACATCTTGCAAAGAAATGACCTTCAGAATCTCTGAAATGGCAACTGTCTTGCTGATTGCTTGTCCCATTGCCTTCAAGACAATCTCTTTAGCCTGCTTTTCCTGGATGAAATATAGAATACAATAATAAGATGACATAGACCAGCAAATAGGTTCTTATGCGTATGCCACTTCGCAGTTTCGAATGATTTTACGCATGTTTCAAGTAAATAAATTATATTAAGCCAAAGAAAGAAGCAACTTAAAAACCATTGGACAATAACTTCAAGTAGATGAGAAGGAAGAGACAATGATTTTAAATAATGAGAAAACTCAAGTGATATGTCATATTGCAGTCAAATTAAAATATACAATAAAACTAAAAGTGTTGTTTATGAATGGTGATTGATATATTATGTACTTTCGAAAACAATATGTAAAAGATGCATATAAATATTTAAGGAACGAACAAAAACATTTACTCATCTTAATGAGAATAATATTGCATATGATACAAGACAATATTCAGAAACCTGAGATTAATCACATGTTTCACAAAAGTCATAACATTTATGTTCAAAAACCAAAGATTCTAGTCAGACTGTCAAACGATTTTCAAAATTTTGGAAGAAAAAAATTAAAATTATAAAAATTTGGAGGACAAAATTGTAGTCAGAAGAAGGATATGGTCTCACAAGAATGGCAAGGAAAAATATATTACTGCCGAGTCTACTGAATTACCAATTGGGAAAATTAAAGAAAAAACGCACACTAAGATCACATTTTTCCTAATCAGTCAGGTGACAAATCTGCTGTATCCAATGCAAAAGTAAAAAACTTTCCTGTTATTGTTAAATGTTCGATTCCCAGTATCTACAACACGCTTATGATTCTAATAGGTTCCAGTTCAACTTCTGATTAGAATTGATACATTTGATTGTTTGATAGCATTGCATGATTTCAATCAGAAATGTATGATTTCTATTACAATAGTCTAAATCCAACTATTGTAAAGAAAGTCAACAGTGGCGCAGCATAAAAGGTGGTTCAAATAAGAGATACTAACAAAACAAAAATGGGTAGAAATGAAATATAAAAGGAAGAAGTTGGAAGAAATCATTATATTCTAACAAATGTTTCAAATGATATTTACTTCTCCAACTGTCTTATAAAAAATATCTCTCTTAAACATCTGCTTTGTCCGATGCTGCTACTGGAACAATAATCAATTAGGTGCTTATTTTGATCGGCTTATTAGAATCAAAGTATTAATAAAAACACAAACTGACACTAGTATACTTAAGACAATTACTTATTACAATGTCTGCTTAATTCTACAATATGACTTCCTAATTTTTAACATCTCCAACTTCCTATTGCTCAAGAATATTCAGGGTATGCAGCCTCTTACTGCCACCAATATTTCAAAACCAGCCTCCTAAAACAAGCTATCAGCTAGCACTTTGATTATACAGAAAGCTCTTAATACTGCTACATTTTTTTCAAACAACAAGCAAGACAAAATGCCAATAACAAAATCCTAGTAAACATCCACAGCATTGCATTTAATATGATTTCCTGTTGCATTGTTTATCGGATTAAAGCAATACCCCAACATTAATGAAACTGGTGTAGATTCCTTTATCAGAACACACATAAGCCAAACGTAAATAATCCAGAAACACCATTAACCTTCCAATAGATTCACAACGAACAAATTAGCGAACAGAAAATGGACCATCGTTGGTTATTCTAAATTCTCATTCAATCAATTCAACAAACAGTATACATATCCGCTACCACGTTCTTAGCAATTTCAACAAAGAGCACTCCAACACACAAAAACAACTTCAATTAACAATCACCAAACTCAGCATTTCACTAATCAACATTAACAACTTCCAACATTCCAAAAACACCACACAATAAACATCACACACAACCTCAATCGCCGCAAAACAAACATAACCAAAAACAATTTTAAAAAAAAACGATACATCAATAGGTTACGCTATTCCATAACAATCGAATCAAAGCATGCAACGAATCTAAGAAACGAAGATTAATCAACCAAACCGAATGAAAGCAAAGACCTGAAGAAGTGAAGTAGCGTAGGTGATGTAGTTCCGAATGGCGCCTTGAGTGGTGATTCGGATCTCATTTTCGTTGATGGGAGACTCTGGTTTGGGTTTCTGGACCTTCTGGTACCTATCCATTGGTAATCGAGAAGAGGAGAGAGAAAGAGGTAGAGAGAGAAGGGGGTGGATGAAACCCTAACCTTATAAACCCTAGAAAAGGAAGGGAAGACAATAGAGATGAAAAGGGTAAAGTGTTTCCTAAAACCTCAGCCTCGTTTGTTTTGTTTTCTTGTGCTTTTTTTTTAAGTATTTATGTTTGGTATTCTATCAAGCGTTTGGGGTTTGTTTGGATTAAGCAGAAGTTGTTATAACAAACGCGCGGTTGCATTTCCACGCAACGTTACATGATAAATCACGTTTGTGTTTTTTTTTTCCTCATGAAAATTATGTCCCCTTGAATTAATCTCTTTCAAATGGCACACTAAAAGCGTGTTTGGTACTACATTTGGCAGAAATTGATTTTAAATGAATTGATTATGTAAAATTGATTTTGATTAAAAGTGAGTCATAGATCGCACGAGATCTTTTCCTTTCTGTCCTGAAGATCGTACGAGATCCTCTCTTGTTGTCGAGTCGATGTTGAGTCATAGATCGCACGAGATCTTTTCCTTTCTGTCCTGAAAATCGTACGAGATCCTCTCCTGTTGTCGAGTCGATGTTGAGTCGTAGATCGCACGAGATCTTTTCCTTTCAGTCCTGAAGTTCGTACGAGATCTTCTCCAGATGTTGAGTCATAGATCGCACGAGATCTTTTCCTTTCAGTCCTGAAGATCGTACGAGATCCTCTCCTGATGTCGAGTCGATGTTGAGTCATAGATCGCACGAGATCTTATCCTTTCAGTCATTGTTTCATACAACCATTCTCTTTGAAAATCCTGTATTGGCACCGTTACCACGTTACAAGCTATCACCATTCAACCATTACTCACCATAAACTTTTCCACCAGAAAAACAAAAATTCTCTTTCCCCAGCAGATATCAAAACAAAAACGAAAAATAAGGATATCATTTACACCATCTTCTCTTTAGGACAAATTTCTGGCACTTTGATATTTAATCTTCTTCTACCTTGAATGTTCGAAAGGCTAGCGCCAATCTCACCTTCAGGTTTAAGACGATTAAATAGGGGCAGCTGTCATACCCCAAATTTGTCCTACCCTTTAATTTCTAACTGGTTTATGCATTTCACAATCTCATGTACATACATCCCATTAGGTCATTAACATGACTTTACATTCATTAACTAAAGCATCTAAAAGCATGGGATCAAAGACCATAGATAGATCGGGATCTCACAGAAATCTTAGCATAAAGTTTTATCCATCTTCTCATCAAAAACAGAAAAGGCGTTTGATACTTATTCAGATGGTTATGATTGGTTCAGGCTTCTAGAAAGTGCATTTGATCAAACCTATTGATTCTCCATATGGTACAAGATATTGAAGTTTCCTTTGTTCAACTAGGAACTATTTGTCCTCATGAATTAGGGGCTTTGTTGAGTGAAACGACTTATGTTGCCTTGGTTGACTTTTGACCCGATCTTGAGACTTTCCTTATTCTAGCTTGAATCCTAGCTAAACATTTATGCATATTATGAAAGGATAAGCTAAAAGTTGTTCATGGCTATATAGTTAACTTTTGGTCAACCATAGAAAGTTGACTTTTGGTGGACCAAGTCAAAGGGGGTTTCTTTGTTCACGCTCCAACATTATCATACTCCGTTTGATGTGTTTCATTGGGTAGAGAAAATGCAAGGTTCAAATTAGCAAAATGGGAGTAAAAAGAAAATGAATTCGACTTTTGAAGAAACCTATGTTCGTTCCAGGTCCACCACAAAAGAGAGTCATATACCAACATGTCATCCAAACAAAATCATGTTACATCTAGTCCATTCATTCAATTCCATTCATAAAAAGGCATTCTCTTACAAGCTTTATCCCATTACAAGTTCAAATGTCCATTCCATTTGCAACTACAAAAATCCAAATTCAAATTGCATTACATATATTTACAAAATTCATATGCAATACCTCTTACACCATTCAACTACCATCCTAATTACCAAAACAAAGAAAATAAATACACAATATTCCCTAAATTCCATCATAACTTCATCTTCGTCGTGATCCTGATTCATCCCTAACCTGCCTTGCCCCTTATGACGCTGTCCCGCTATTCCTTCTTCTTCAAGTTATGCCAAAACCTACACAAACCACATAAACCAAACACATCACCATACAACCTCAGTTCAGCCACATAACAGACCTTCATAAACCATAAAAAATGCATACATATCCAATTCCCAGCATTCAGCTTACATCATATACATGTTCAGTTCAACATATGCACTTATATACAACCAGTCAAGCAGAGAATACATCACTAAATCAGTCCCTAAACTCAGCTAATTTCTTTACAGTTCAAAACATAACTTCATCCATCAATTAACATTTCTAACCTAGCTTCCAGCTATTTCAAAACAGTTCCATTTCACACAAAATCCCACATACACATTCAAAGAAAATCCAAAGCAATACCTTGTCGATTCAAGTCGGACGGAAGCACGAACTATCGTTGTATTCAGACTAAAACCATTCCCCTGTTATCTTACACCGGTTCAGCCCATTGTGATAATGTGAAGACACTGATTCGGCATCGCTCCTCACCATACAATTCACTGTAGCCCTGCAGCAGGTAATCAGCCAGACTCAGCATCTATGTAGTCTGAATCCAATATCCACCAACGCGTGTTCGTTCGAGCTGACGTCTGATAGGAATTCTGCAAGAGGAAATTGCTAAAAATTCAGAATAAAACTCCAGTGACATTGATAAGCCAACAACATTCAGTCCATGTCATAAATCATCCATCAAGACAATATCATCATCTCATACCAACACCTTGAAGTCATGTGCATACATTCGATACAATACCTGTAGTGCCAGCCAAAATCAAAAGAAGTGCGGGTCGACACGAATCATCATCACGCCAAAATCCTTCTGTAATTTGAGACATTGGGATCAGAAAAGAGGTTCAGATCTGCAGCAACATACAAGTCATCATTCAGCATACCTACACATCATGAAAAAAACCAATTAACATTCATTTCTTAACTACCTCTTAACTAACTTCTAATAGTTCAAACCATCCCCTAACAGAAAAATAACAAACTTAACTTCCCTAACAACCTTCTAACCATTTTCTAACTGTCAAACCAACCAACCAATACATTCAACCAACTATTGAAAAATGCAAAGAACCTGCAGCATCCAACAGTTCACATACATACACTCTGCTGACACAATACATTGACCTTTTCTTTAACCTTTTCTAAACTACCATAACATTTTTCAAACAGAAAAAAACATGTAACTAACTCTGTTTCAATTCATAATTACCCTAACTAATCCAATTCCTAACTGTCATAACCTTTAACTAACATTTCATTCACACATCCAAAACATAATTGTAACTCACAGTTTTCCCAACCTTTCCCTAACTAACTTCTTCTAACCTCTAACTGTCACTTCTAGCATTCTAACCAACTTTATAACCAACCTCTCTAACCTCTAACAACCTATAACTAACTATTTCTAACCTCCAACCACCCATAACAGATTTTCATAACTACCCTAACTGCATACTAACTAACCTCCTAACTGTTTTCTAACAGTCTTAACTTCCAGCAACATGTAACAAACTTTTTGAACTTGTAACTACTGTAACAGAATTCAATAACTAACTTTCTGAACTCATAACCACCTAAAAAAACCAACTCAATATTCACCCTCCAATTCTCCTAACCGATTTCAATCTAAAGGCTCAAAATCTCCCCCCTCTAACTAACTCTTCAGCCTTCAAACCTCTATATAACAGAACTTCCCTCCACAACTTTCACTTCCACGCCATTTCACACTCTCTCCACTTCTTTCACCCTGTTTCACTCCTCACTACACCACCCGCTCATTTCATCCACTTCATCACTCTCCCTCAGACTCTCTCGACCTTCACCTTCATCTCCCTCACACTCACAAAACGCTCACCTCCATTGTTGAGCAGAGCTTCAACCTCTGAAGCTTTGCTACGACAGAGCTAGACCTCACTCGTCACCAACACGCACTTATCCTTCAATCCTCAAACAACAACATCACAACAAACTCACATTCTCCCAGTTTCACTTATTCTCACGCAATAACACAACAACACAGAAGAAATCGCACACAGAAAGAAGAGCACAACAGAAAGAGGAAGAGAATTCAGAAAAAGCGGAACTCACCTTGTAACAAACTTTGGCTCCAATCTTCATCTTCATCAATCCAGAGTTCATCATCTTCAAGGAATCTCCAGCAAGCACTTGCAAATCGGAAGCACACCTTCGACATCATCGCACCACCCACGCCAAAAGATTCCAGATCGCAACCTTTGTACCGATTCAAGATCGCATCCATATAGTAGCTCTTCGTCATCCGATTCGCTTGCGGCCTCAGGATCAAGACGAGGAGGATTCGAATCGGAGAAGGATTGAGTGTGAGACGAAGACGAACCAAAAGATGAATCCGAGCTATGAGGCCTGAGCGGTAAAGACGAGAAAAGAAGTTTGATCTGAGAGAGAGCTTCGTTCCGGCGCCGCCGTCGAGAGTTCGCGATAATAGAGAAGAAGTTCTTCAGAATTCCAATAGTCGCTCAACAAGTAAACCTAATCCCTTTCCCTATTTCAATTTTTCTTTTTTTTTGTTAATTGGTTTAACTAGAATTAATGGAGACTAACTACTGTTAATTCAAATTAACTAAAAAATCTGATGTGATTAACATGGTGATTAACTTGGAAATAGCATAAGTCTGAAGTACTAATTGAATTAAAATCTGATGTGCAATCTGGATCTTAACCATGGGCCTCCCACATGGATTTCTCACCCACACCTCCCTTCAGTCCATGAACCCCATTTTTTTTCTGAGTGCAAACAAAATACCATTGGGCCTTTGCTGCCAGGCCCTGCGCATTTACTAAATCAAACTCCCTGACTTCACATTGTACCCCCTGACTCCATTTTAAAAATTGATAGAATTTAGGTTTTCTACTTAGTTCTTTTCCATTTTACTTTTAGTTGACAAATCATTTCATTTTGGTTAGAATTTAGAGAATTAAAAAAAAACATAATAAAAATCATCATTTTTTTGCTAAGTAGAGTTTAGGTAATTTGTTTAGAATACAATTGTTAGATTTTTTAGAAAACCTCATAAAAAATGACATTAAAAAAACTCATAAGAATAATAGTTTTTTTTTTAGTTTAATTTTGCACTAATACTTGAACCGTTTTCTTTATGTTTTGTACCATTTTCATGCTACTTTTTTTGTAATTGTTGTGTGATTTTGTTATTTGTTTTTGGCCATATTTTTGGCCTACTTTGTTAATACCATTCATATGCTCCTTTTAGAATCGATCCCATTATTATGATCACTTTAGATTAGACTCCCTTGTACATAAACAACAATAACAATTAGGCTTAGGAATTAGGCTAGTCCCCCACTTTTTCATTCTTTTCTTTTTACAACATAAAACATCTAACAAATATTCAAATAAAATCCCCTTTAAAAAATACAAAGAAAACACTTAAAACACTAATAATCAAAGTGAAAATTCTTAAAAAGGGAATGGAAGCTTAAACGTCCCTTGCTTAAGGGAATGTTCGAGTGCTTGGATCTCCCTTGCTTAAGGGTCCCATTCAGGCGTAAGTTCCCAACTTCTAAAAAACACCAACCAAAGAGTAACTCGAGTTTCCCTTGCTTAAGGGATTTCCTCGAAACACTCAAACTCTCTCTCTTCTCTCGCTTTCTTAAGGGCACCGTTATTTCCGCTCCATTGCATCCTAGGTTGTCCCCTTATGCAAGAGCGCGAACGTTAACGCCGCCCAACTAAAAAACACAAAAACAAACAAAAACATATGAGCCGAACTACGACGCTCTGATTCCTGAAAAGGATACGTAGGCATCAAGTCGCGGGGCTTGAACGAGCACACTTGTAAATTTTTCCTTCTTTTCCCCGTATTTCTTTTGCATTCATTCGCATGTAGACATAGACATTAGATACACCCTTTAGATAGAAACAAACATAGGTGGATACCATCGAGTACGATGGGCGCGAGGGGTGCTAATACCTTCCCCTTGCGTAACCGACTCCCGTACCTTGATTCTCTGGTCGCAAGACCTTGTTCCTTCCTTTGTTAGGTTTTCTGATATTCCTTTCCCTTATGGGATAAATATATTGGTGGCGACTCTGTTCATTTTTCGCGAGCGTGCGACAGCTGGCGACTCTGCTGGGGATTACCTAAGCAAGTCGATCCTAGCCTTTGTTTGTTTTATTTTATTGGGTGTTTATTTGTTTTTTATGTCTATATCTTGTATATATGTTTGCATGTTTATTTTCTGCTTGCATATCATATTTATTTCTGCTTGCACATCATGCATCTGGACTATATTATGGGTCCCCGTGGGGGCCACATATTTTTCTGCTTTGTTTTGCAGGTGGGGGTTTGTGAGGTAAAAGGCCCATTACCCAGGCCAGTGACACATAGGATTAGCGTGGATGCTCATGTTGACTCTCGTGGCTCTTGCTACGATCGAGCTTGATATGGGGTACCACAACTGGGCGAGGTTCTTTCATGGAACACTGTGTCTGGCACGCTTGTTGCCTCAAACACTTTGTACCCCATGGGAACTGTAGACCCTAGTGACCATTAGGGACCACTTGTCCGTGTCTAGACTTCATACCCGTGAGATTGGGGTGGGACAGGAAACCTTGACTCCTACATACCATTGCTTCTTCATATTTGAGGTCGGACCTTTATTTGGTCTGTTCTCATGGTGCTTGATATTCTGGTATTCAAAAAGGCGTCGAACCTTTGATCCTGTGACATTTGGCCTGCAAGGAGGTTTTATATCAGTCATTCAGAGGATTGTACATATGCTACTAAGATTATATGGACCTCGATTCCATGCTTTTGCATTGCATAACATCATTACTTCATCCACTTTGTTTGTGAGAATCCTAAAGTCTATTTCCAAAAAAAAAAAGAGAAAAAAAAAAACAAAAAGAATAAAGGAAATAGAAAAGCAGAAAAAAGAAAAGAAAAGATATTCTATACAAACAAGCCTTGATTTCAAAAAATAGATAAAAAGGAAATGGAAATGTGTGAAAGGACTTTAGGATTCTCCATAAATGAAACATGCATTCATACTATCATGCATTTCATGGTTCTCTCAGAGACTTATGGGACCCTTTCTACTCAGATTTCAAGATCAACAACAGATTTGACTTCTCACCGCCACAAGCTCCTAGATCAACTAATGGAACAACTCCGTGAGGTTTTTGACCGAGATGAGACCAGAAATGGGGATTAACATGAATCAATGTATGGAGGCTCTTCAAGTTTTTCTCTTAGACACGAAGAGTTGAGACAAGTTCCTTAGAAGCCAAATGCAAATGTTAATCTCACCTCAAGAGAATGTCTTATGGATTCAAATGTCTGAAGCATAGTTGAGATTCCTATCACTCTTAAGGAGGAAACACATCATGAGAACAATTTGGAAATTGAAGTCTTCAAGTTTCCGATTAGTGAGATTGACAAAAGGCTCCACCTCTTGGAAAGAAGATTGCAAACCATAAAAGTCGTGACTCTACTGATTCATATGTTGTTGGTTTGTGCCTAATGCCTGATATCAAGAAATGCAAGGGTCATCCACTCTCACTCCTAATGATGGATATTGAAGCTAAATTGGCAATCATCTCCTGTGCATGTGTGGAAGTTGCTTGGGGCTCCCGATCGAGGGATAAGCAAGACATACTCTTATCTTGAGCATTGCACCATTCGCATTGTTCGAATCCCTTAAAGCACTAAAAATTCCTAGGTGATTTCGTCAGAATCTTCTTCCAAGTGGTAATCAAGAGTGTTCTACACAATGCTTCTCTTTCTCAAGGTTTTGCTTCATACCCCAGTTGCCTCTTCTCGGAATTTCCCTCCCATTGGCCTTCGTTTGTTAACAGAGACAAGAGGAATATGAGAAATAAATTGATGTGATTCTATTGCCTTGTGCCCATTCGCTTCCCTGTTTGTTGGAATTTCAATTGGTTAAGATTCGAGTATTGGGTCTTCTCCACCACAAATAGATCTCCTCAATTTGATGACCATACGAGGTTCTTTCCATTTATGATGGCGAATACTACTCTAGCAACATCTATACTTGGGGCTCCCGCACGAGGGATAAGCAAGACGTACTCTTATCTTGAGCATTGCATCACTCGCATTGCTCGAATCCCTAAAGTAAGGCAAAAGTTTACAACTCATGGGTGACTTCGTTGGAGTTCTCTTTTGAAGTAATCTGAAGTGTTTGGAAAGAACTGCAAAAAGTATTCAAGATCAATAAGTCTAGACGGAGTCAAGTCTCCTCAATAATGGCATTCATTTAGTTTCTTCATTGCATTCTCATTTGTAACGTTTCATTATTTGTTTAAGCATTGCTAGCATGTAAAAACTTGTTAATTTTTGAATGAAAATCATAATGCATTGTTTATGTTCGTCTTGAAGAAACCCATTCGTTTTCACTCATAAAATGTTTTTGGCATTACGATACCAACTTTTACTTATCTCTTGCTTAGGCAACGAGCGGAGGGAGAATGATGATGAAAAAATGCAAAATTTTTAATCATGTGTTTTCGAATAAGAACCCTACTGAGGATGTACAGGCATTATTTCAAATCCCCAAACACCGGAGATATAAGGGAGATAGACCCTCGTCAACCCCTTTGAGCCTTGAAGTAGGAGTTTCTTTTTTAATCATAAAGACCCTTATTTTAACCTTGGGGCAGGGTAGTGTTCATTTAACTTAATCGAGTGTTCAACTCACTGAAAGGATACACATCAAAGGGTACAACAATGGTTATCCTTCAAAAGGTTGAGGAATGTCAAAACCGCAATGATTATCCTTATTTCATCAAGAGATTAAGAGATCAAGAGATGACGATACCACAATGGTAATCCTTCATCAAATCAAAGGAGTGAGGCGGTCGCAATCACCTCCAACGAATCAAAGATAATGCGAGGTCACACGACTTGTTCAAAAAAAAGAGCAAAAAGAAATGGCAAAAAAAATATAAGAAGAAAAGGATGAAAAGAAAAAATGACTAAAAATGAAAAAAAAAAAGACGATGAAATTTCCAAGCAAGAACAAAGTCGTGTGACAATGAATCAGAAGAATAAAAGGTGAGCGACCGCCATATCCAAAGAACCTCATTGATTCCTCAACCATTTCAAATTCCTTGTGAGGGATGAACACTCGTGTCGAGTTAACTGAACATAGGAATGGAGAACATCACGAAGGGGGTGGGTACAAATAATTTTGAGCCTAAAATCCTTTGTTTCTAAAAACCGTGAACCCGGCCAAATTACAACCCTTAAAAGTCCTAATTGAAGTAGGGTTTATTTTGAAAGCGCACTCCGATGAGATAGCGTTTAACTGACTCCCAATGAAGCGAGGCTCATATCTATGTTGGTATCGTACGTTTGCTTTATCTTCCATATGCAAAAATCGAGGTTGTGTCAACTAGTGATTCGGTCACAAGAGGTCGCAACCTCATTTCACAAAAAAGTTTTTACAACTTCAAGACTAACATACGCTTTGCATTAGAATTATCATTCTTAGAATTAACATCCTCTTGCATGCAAAACATCTGCTTAAACAACAAGGAAATTTTCAAGGATGAGAATCAGTGAGTAACGTGGTCATGTCAAAGTACAAGAAACTTGAGAACTCCATGGAGTAAAAAGCCAATCATTTCAAAGACTGATTATCAATAGGCATGTTGCCTGAAGGCTCCGTCGAACATGGGTAGTTGATATTTTTGTTAATTGACTACCCTGAAGAGAAAGGCCTGAATATTCTGTTGAGCAAATGCCTTCTTTGATTACCCTGAGGGGAAGAATTTGAAGACTCCGTTGAGCGTGGTAAAGTTTGTTTCCATGTTTGTTTGACTTCAAAACAAAGAAAGCCTGAGAATTCTAGCAAGATGTACCTAATCAAGGGCAATTGAATCGAGGTTTGACCTCTCAAATTTGGCATATCTGGGGCAATCAAGTCGAGGAATCTCTCTCAAATCCAACCAATCTGGGGCAGTTACGTCGAGATTTGACAAATCTCTCCAAAGATCCATTGGGGCAAATTCCTCCATAAGTCACGAAGCTTGGGGCACAATTCTGAGTTTTTGTCGCTCCATGACCATAGGAGTTTATTTCTCCTAGAATCTTGGTCTCTCCTCAAGCATGGAGTTTATTTCTCCCGAGAGTTTGTTCCATTCCTCAAGCATAGGAGTTTATTTCTCCTAGGAGTTGTCCTACTTCCCTAATCAAGGCTCCTTATCTGGATTTCTCATCCCCAACATGGTGAATCAAGGGAATCTCCTTAAGCTGAAAATCCTCCAAGCAGTGGCACATGGTGAGAAGTCAGAAATTATTCTTCAAGCCAACAACCAGAAGGCGCATCTTACAAGACAAAGTCCAATATTTATTGGCACCTCCGCATGGTCCTTAACACTAAGGGGATTCTCCCTGGTGTTTACTTCACTGATGCTTTATTTGGCATCCTGCATATAGTGTTCACTGCATATAACATTGCATCCTCAAAAGCGTAGCATATCCATCAAAATGGAGCATTACGCCATAGAAAAACTCAAACATGCATACCAAGCATAAGCCAGATAATACAAATCAACACTCAATCAAGACGACGTTACTTCCCCACATAAAAAGGTGTCCTTACAAACTCCGATTGATATCTGCTACTACATTACAAATCTCCTTATGCCACGGTGCCGATACCTGGTATCCTTAATCCCCAAAAGAAGTCTCATTTTCTCTCTTCAATATGGATCGGATGCAATGTCTTTCTTCGTCAGAATCGTTGTCTCCGAGGTTATTTCCCATGTGCTGCGTGCAGATTAGAGCGTGAATGAGGGTGGGCATTCAACCCATCTCATTTTTTAATCGTTTGAATAATCATACTTGGTGTGTGGCAATTCGAACGATTGCCGCTCTTGAAGAGTTACACCCCGCCTTTGGCCTGAGGGATTAATGTAATTCTTATGCTTCGTAAGCATCGATATCTCCGTGATCTCCAATGGTTACTATCATCTTCTTGTCGAGTCTAGTCAATACTAGTCTTGTCGTGGTTATTTCCCGTGTGCTGCGTGCAAATTAGGGTGCGAATGAGGGTGGGCATTCAACCCATCTCATTTTTCAATCATTTGGATAACCATACTTGGTGTGTGGCAATTCGAACGATTGCCGCTCTTGAAGAGTTACACCCCGCCTTTGGCCTGAGGGAATTAATGTAATTCTTATGCTTCGCAAGCATCAACAGCTTCGTGATTATGTCTTTTGATCGAGTCTAGTCGTCACTAGTCTCCGTGGTCCCTTCCCCCGTATGGGAAAACTTTTCAGGTCCAACCCCCGTGTTGTGAATCCTTTGCCTTCCGACCTTCGAACCTTCAAAGCCCAGTTCCCAACCTGGCAAACCCTTTCAAAGCCCAGTTCCCAACCTGGAAAACCCTTTCAAAGCCCAGTTTCCAACCTGGCAAACCATTTCAGAACTAATTTCCTTCTCCAGATGTTGAGTCATAGATCGCACGAGATATTTTCCCTTTCAGTCCTGAAGATCGTACGAGGTCTTCTCCCGATGTTGAGTCATAGATCGCACGAGATCTTTTCCTTTCTGTCCTGAAGATCGTACGAGATCCTCTCTTGTTGTCGAGTCGATGTTGAGTCATAGATCGCACGAGATCTTTTCCTTTCTGTCCTGAGGATCGTACGAGATCCTCTCCTGTTGTCGATTCGATGTTGAGTCATAGATCGCACGAGATCTTTTCCCTTTCAGTCTTGAAGATCGTACGAGGTCTTCTCCCGATGTTGAGTCATAGATCGCACGAGATCTTTTCCTTTCTGTCCTGAAGATCGTACGAGATCCTCTCTTGTTGTCGAGTCGATGTTGAGTCATAGATCGCACGAGATCTTTTCCTTTCTGTCCTGAAAATCGTACGAGATCCTCTCCTGTTGTCGAGTCGATGTTGAGTCGTAGATCGCACGAGATCTTTTCCTTTCAGTCCTGAAGTTCGTACGAGATCTTCTCCAGATGTTGAGTCATAGATCGCACGAGATCTTTTCCTTTCAGTCCTGAAGATCGTACGAGATCCTCTCCTGATGTCGAGTCGATGTTGAGTCATAGATCGCACGAGATCTTATCCTTTCAGTCATTGTTTCATACAACCATTCTCTTTGAAAATCCTGTATTGGCACCGTTACCACGTTACAAGCTATCACCATTCAACCATTACTCACCATAAACTTTTCCACCAGAAAAACAAAAATTCTCTTTCCCCAGCAGATATCAAAACAAAAACGAAAAATAAGGATATCATTTACACCATCTTCTCTTTAGGACAAATTTCTGGCACTTTGATATTTAATCTTCTTCTACCTTGAATGTTCGAAAGGCTAGCGCCAATCTCACCTTCAGGTTTAAGACGATTAAATAGGGGCAGCTGTCATACCCCAAATTTGTCCTACCCTTTAATTTCTAACTGGTTTATGCATTTCACAATCTCATGTACATACATCCCATTAGGTCATTAACATG
Organism: Vicia villosa; assembly: GCF_029867415.1. NCBI lineage: Eukaryota > Viridiplantae > Streptophyta > Magnoliopsida > Fabales > Fabaceae > Vicia > Vicia villosa. The sequence continues at coordinate 131,365 of NW_026706201.1, read as the reverse complement.
ACTTTACATTCATTAACTAAAGCATCTAAAAGCATGGGATCAAAGACCATAGATAGATCGGGATCTCACAGAAATCTTAGCATAAAGTTTTATCCATCTTCTCATCAAAAACAGAAAAGGCGTTTGATACTTATTCAGATGGTTATGATTGGTTCAGGCTTCTAGAAAGTGCATTTGATCAAACCTATTGATTCTCCATATGGTACAAGATATTGAAGTTTCCTTTGTTCAACTAGGAACTATTTGTCCTCATGAATTAGGGGCTTTGTTGAGTGAAACGACTTATGTTGCCTTGGTTGACTTTTGACCCGATCTTGAGACTTTCCTTATTCTAGCTTGAATCCTAGCTAAACATTTATGCATATTATGAAAGGATAAGCTAAAAGTTGTTCATGGCTATATAGTTAACTTTTGGTCAACCATAGAAAGTTGACTTTTGGTGGACCAAGTCAAAGGGGGTTTCTTTGTTCACGCTCCAACATTATCATACTCCGTTTGATGTGTTTCATTGGGTAGAGAAAATGCAAGGTTCAAATTAGCAAAATGGGAGTAAAAAGAAAATGAATTCGACTTTTGAAGAAACCTATGTTCGTTCCAGGTCCACCACAAAAGAGAGTCATATACCAACATGTCATCCAAACAAAATCATGTTACATCTAGTCCATTCATTCAATTCCATTCATAAAAAGGCATTCTCTTACAAGCTTTATCCCATTACAAGTTCAAATGTCCATTCCATTTGCAACTACAAAAATCCAAATTCAAATTGCATTACATATATTTACAAAATTCATATGCAATACCTCTTACACCATTCAACTACCATCCTAATTACCAAAACAAAGAAAATAAATACACAATATTCCCTAAATTCCATCATAACTTCATCTTCGTCGTGATCCTGATTCATCCCTAACCTGCCTTGCCCCTTATGACGCTGTCCCGCTATTCCTTCTTCTTCAAGTTATGCCAAAACCTACACAAACCACATAAACCAAACACATCACCATACAACCTCAGTTCAGCCACATAACAGACCTTCATAAACCATAAAAAATGCATACATATCCAATTCCCAGCATTCAGCTTACATCATATACATGTTCAGTTCAACATATGCACTTATATACAACCAGTCAAGCAGAGAATACATCACTAAATCAGTCCCTAAACTCAGCTAATTTCTTTACAGTTCAAAACATAACTTCATCCATCAATTAACATTTCTAACCTAGCTTCCAGCTATTTCAAAACAGTTCCATTTCACACAAAATCCCACATACACATTCAAAGAAAATCCAAAGCAATACCTTGTCGATTCAAGTCGGACGGAAGCACGAACTATCGTTGTATTCAGACTAAAACCATTCCCCTGTTATCTTACACCGGTTCAGCCCATTGTGATAATGTGAAGACACTGATTCGGCATCGCTCCTCACCATACAATTCACTGTAGCCCTGCAGCAGGTAATCAGCCAGACTCAGCATCTATGTAGTCTGAATCCAATATCCACCAACGCGTGTTCGTTCGAGCTGACGTCTGATAGGAATTCTGCAAGAGGAAATTGCTAAAAATTCAGAATAAAACTCCAGTGACATTGATAAGCCAACAACATTCAGTCCATGTCATAAATCATCCATCAAGACAATATCATCATCTCATACCAACACCTTGAAGTCATGTGCATACATTCGATACAATACCTGTAGTGCCAGCCAAAATCAAAAGAAGTGCGGGTCGACACGAATCATCATCACGCCAAAATCCTTCTGTAATTTGAGACATTGGGATCAGAAAAGAGGTTCAGATCTGCAGCAACATACAAGTCATCATTCAGCATACCTACACATCATGAAAAAAACCAATTAACATTCATTTCTTAACTACCTCTTAACTAACTTCTAATAGTTCAAACCATCCCCTAACAGAAAAATAACAAACTTAACTTCCCTAACAACCTTCTAACCATTTTCTAACTGTCAAACCAACCAACCAATACATTCAACCAACTATTGAAAAATGCAAAGAACCTGCAGCATCCAACAGTTCACATACATACACTCTGCTGACACAATACATTGACCTTTTCTTTAACCTTTTCTAAACTACCATAACAGTTTTCAAATAGAAAAAAACATGTAACTAACTCTGTTTCAATTCATAATTACCCTAACTAATCCAATTCCTAACTGTCATAACCTTTAACTAACATTTCATTCACACATCCAAAACATAATTGTAACTCACAGTTTTCCCAACCTTTCCCTAACTAACTTCTTCTAACCTCTAACTGTCATTTCCAGCATTCTAACCAACTTTATAACCAACCTCTCTAACCTCTAACAACCTATAACTAACTATTTCTAACCTCCAACCACCCATAACAGATTTTCATAACTACCCTAACTGCATACTAACTAACCTCCTAACTGTTTTCTAATAGTCTTAACTTCCAGCAACATGTAACAAACTTTTTGAACTTGTAACTACTGTAACAGAATTCAATAACTAACTTTCTGAACTCATAACCACCTAAAAAACCAACTCAATCTTCACCCTCCAATTCTCCTAACCGATTTCAATCTAAAGGCTCAAAATCTCTCCCCTCTAACTAACTCTTCAGCCTTCAAACCTCTATATAACATAACTTCCCTCCACAACTTTCACTTCCACGCCATTTCACACTCTCTCCACTTCTTTCACCCTGTTTCACTCCTCACTACACCACCCGCTCATTTCATCCACTTCATCACTCTCCCTCAGACTCTCTCGACCTTCACCTTCATCTCCCTCACACTCACAAAACGCTCACCTCCATTGTTGAGCAGAGCTTCAACCTCTGAAGCTTTGCTACGACAGAGCTAGACCTCACTCGTCACCAACACGCATTTATCCTTCAATCCTCAAACAACAACATCACAACAAACTCACATTCTCCCAGTTTCACTCATTCTCACGCACTAACACAACAACACAGAAGAAATCGCACACAGAAAGAAGAGCACAACAGAAAGAGGAAGAGAATTCAGAAAAAGTGGAACTCACCTTGTAACAAACTTTGGCTCCAATCTTCATCTTCATCAATCCAGAGTTCATCATTGTAACACCCCATATTTTCTAATTTTAATTTAATCGAAAATTAAATTATTATTTAGAATTATTTGGTATTTTGTTGAATTATTGGAGAATTATGGATTAAGGGCCATTGGGCCAGATGGTGAGATTAGTAGTATGGGGGGTGCTAAGTGAGTAAGCCCATTACTAATTATTTTATGGTTTCATAAAATAAAGGAAAATAAGGAAAAAGAGTCAGAACGTGGAAAACGAGAAGTGGAAGAGAAGAGCTGAGGAACGTAAAGAGGAACCAAAGAGGAAGAGGACCAAAGATCAAGAATTTGGCTAAGGTAAGGGGGGACTCTTCCAATTATCATCTCTTATCGTGTTATGAATGATAGGGCATGATTAGGGATATTGTTTAGGTCAATTTGATCATATGTCAGAGTCAAGTTCTGGGATAATTTTAATAGAAGTGAATAATTGATGAATACCTCTGTGAATTCCATATAGAATTGTATGTTAATTGATGTTTGTGTTGTGGGTATTGTATCAGTTGTTGTGTTGTTGTGTTCTTCCATGAACACTGAATCTGAATTATGGGTTTCCAATAATTGTATAAAAAGTTAGGTTTTAATGTGTAAAACTGACATAGGATAATAGATTGATGAAATTGGATGAATACCATATGTTAATGTGTGAAAAGATGGTGTTTTAAACCTAAAATTGTAGCCTGTTATGAGTGAAAACGAGTGGAAAACAGACTGGTGCGAAATTGCATATTTTTGGAGAAATACTGGTGTTTTGCGTATGGAATTCTGGCATACGCGTATGGGATGAGGCCATACGCGTATGGGTCTGTTGATACTCATATGGGAATTTTCAGTGTAAATTTAGTTCTGCTGATTTGCGTATGGGATGACTGATACGCGTATGGGTTTGGGTGATACGCGTATGGGAGGTGCCATACGCGTATGGGTTCTGTGTGTAAAAAATTTTGTTTTGTGATTTTCTTCGAAAGTTCAATGATGCGTAACTTTTGATCCGTAACTCCGTTTTTAGTGTCGTTTCGAGTATGATGAACCTTATGAGATAACCTATGAGTTTAAATGATAAAATGAGGTGTAGCTTTCAATTAATTTTGAATTATGAATTTATTGCTTGATGAATGATGTATTGTACATATATATGATGAGATATGACAATACATGCTATGTTTTAAACATGATTCGTATGATGATTTTGTTTGATTGTGTAATGGAACTCATGATATATTTCATGTGATGATATGAGTATGATGTGAATACTTAGTTCGTTTGATGGATGATATATTGTTGACATATGTGATGAGATGTGACAATATAAGACGTGTTGAAAACATGATTATGTGATGATTGTTGAGAATTGTACAATGATGATTGACTTGTTTTGGAAGATGTGAATACATGTATATTCTTACTTTTGATGATGATGATTAGTGTAATACATGTATGTTCTGTAATGATGGTAATGATGATTGATTTGTGATGAATGATGTTAATGTATATATGAACATGCTTGATAATGATGATGATGATGAAATGAGTATAGATGATGCTACTCATAGAATGGTGATGATGAAAGTATGTTATATATATATTTGCATGCATTCATAAACATTGATGAGGGCTGAATCCTAGATGATGAGAGGATTCAGTGAAGGGCAGAATTCCCATTGTGTGGAATTTGTGCTGGCAGGGCCGTATCTGGATGATGATAGATCGGTCGGTGGATGATTTCCACTGGTGATGTTTGGTACCACATGCATAGAGTCAGTTGCATTCATATGCATGAATTTGATAACATGACTGAATGTATTTCCTTGTTATGTTTTGGTGTTATGTGTTTGTGTAGTGATGGATAATCTGGATATAGATGAGTTGGGTGAATAATATAACTATTGATGTACTGTTATTTATAATGCAATAATATTTGTTAATTGCGAATGAGACTCACCCTTACACTATATTTTTCAGATTGAGGATAGCGGCTCCGACTCGGTGAGGATTAGCTCATGAGTCGATATGTTGTTTAGCGTCGGGTCATGCTCTGATAGGTGTAACACTGGGGGAAACGTTGTTTTTGAGTTTATGATAATAACTCATTTTTGTTTAATTTATTTGAGGATTAATACATCGATGATGTGATGTAATTTGATGATGTTATTCCGCTGTGTCAACATGATATATTATGAAGTATGAGTTATAATGAAATGTTCCTTAGTGAATGCATGACATATGACCGATATTGTTTATTTTATTCATGAATTGTGACACTCTTGTGCATGTTACTCTGATTTATGTAATTAATTGTCGCGGGGTTTAGAAGGGTGTTACAATCATCTTCAAGGAATCTCCAGCAAGCACTTGCAAATCGGAAGCACACCTTCGACATCATCGCACCACCCACGCCAAACAATTCCAGATCGCAACCTTTGTACCGATTCAAGATCGCATCCATATAGTAGCTCTTCGTCATTCGATTCGCTTGCGGCCTCAGGATCAAGACGAGGAGGATTCGAATCGGAGAAGGATTGAGTGTGAGACGAAGACGAACCAAAAGATGAATCCGAGCTATGAGGCCTGAGCGGTAAAGACGAGAGAAGAAGTTTGATTGGAGAGAGAGCTTCGTTCCGGCGCCGCCGTCGAGAGTTCGCGATAATAGAGAAGAAGTTCTTCAGAATTCCATTAGTCGCTCAACAAGTAAACCTAATCCCTTTCCCTATTTCAATTTTTCTTTTTTTTTTGTTAATTGGTTTAACTAGAATTAATGGAGACTAACTACTGTTAATTCAAATTAACTAAAAAATCTGATGTGATTAACATGGTGATTAACTTGGAAATAGCATAAGTCTGAAGTACTAATTGAATCAAAATCTGATGTGCAATCTGGATCTTAACCATGGGCCTCCCACACAGATTTCTCACCCACACCTCCCTTTAGTCCACGAACCCCATTTTTTTCTGAGTGCAAACAAAATACCATTGGGCCTTTGCTGCCAGGCCCTGCGCATTTACTAAATCAAACTCCCTGACTTCACATTGTACCCCCCTGACTCCATTTTAAAAATTGATAGAATTTAGGTTTTCTACTTAGTTCTTTTCCATTTTACTTTTAGTTGACAAATCATTTCATTTTGGTTAGAATTTAGAGAATTAAAAAAAACATAATAAAAATCATCATTTTTTTGCTAAGTAGAGTTTAGGTAATTTGTTTAGAATACAATTGTTAGATTTTTTAGAAAACCTCATAAAAAATGACATTAAAAAAACTCATAAGAATAATAGTTTTTTTTTAGTTTAATTTTGCACTAATACTTGAACCGTTTTCTTTATGTTTTGTACCATTTTCATGCTACTTTTTTTGTAATTGTTGTGTGATTTTGTTATTTGTTTTTGGCCATATTTTTGGCCTACTTTGTTAATACCATTCATATGCTCCTTTTAGAATCGATCCCATTATCATGATCACTTTAGATTAGACTCCCTTGTACATAAACAACAATAACAATTAGGCTTAGGAATTAGGCTAGTCCCCCACTTTTTCATTCTTTTCTTTTTACAACATAAAACATCTAACAAATATTCAAATAAAATCCCCTTTAAAAAATACAAAGAAAACACTTAAAACACTAATAATCAAAGTGAAAATTCTTAAAAAGGGAATGGAAACTTGAACGTCCCTTGCTTAAGGGAATGTTCGAGTGCTTGGATCTCCCTTGCTTAAGGGTCCCATTCAGGCGTAAGTTCCCAACTTCTAAAAAACACCAACCAAAGAGTAACTCGAGTTTCCCTTGCTTAAGGGATTTCCTCGAAACACTCAAACTCTCTCTCTTTTCTCGCTTTCTTAAGGGCACCGTTATTTCCGCTCCATTGCATCCTAGGCTGTCCCCTTATGCAAGAGCGCGAACGTTAACGCCGCCCAACTAAAAAACACAAAAACAAACAAAAACATATGAGCCGAACTACGACGCTCTGATTCCTGAAAAGGATACGTAGGCATCAAGTCGCGGGGCTTGAACGAGCACACTTGTAAATTATTCCTTCTTTTCCCCGTATTTCTTTTGCATTCATTCGCATGTAGACATAGACATTAGATACACCCTTTAGATAGAAACAAACATAGGTGGATACCATCGAGTACGATGGGCGCGAGGGGTGCTAATACCTTCCCCTTGCGTAACCGACTCTCGTACCTTGATTCTCTGGTCGCAAGACCTTGTTCCTTCCTTTGTTAGGTTTTCTGATATTCCTTTCCCTTATGGGATAAATATATTGGTGGCGACTCTGTTCATTTTTCGCGAGCGTGCGACAATAACTGCTATTCTTTTACTTTCTCTTAGAAAACAAGATTACAAGTTTACAAGAATAACAAATAACCTCTCTCACCCTAAATTAGGATTTGCAACTTAGCAAATGATGAGAGACTAGTATGCTATTTATAATAAAACCTAACATACTAACTAATGGGCTTTTTCCACAAGGCCCGTTACACAAGCCAACTTAATAAACAAGCTAACTTAACAAATTAGGGTTTAAACACTAAAACCTAATTTAACATGCTAACAACCCTAGCATCTTCGACACAAGCATATGAACAACCTTCGACTTCATGCTTAATCTTGTCGAACCAAGAAGCTACCCTTTGACCATACTAGAGTTTGATCCAATATCTCACAAATCTCCACCTTGGATCTAACTCTACAACATCAAGGGAACAAACTAGCTTTCTTCATGCAGCTTTATTAACTGCATACAGTGGAAAAACTTGCAACTCGGTAATGACTTGGTGATCATATCAGCAGCATTGTCCTCAGTCGAAACCTTCAGCACTTGGACTTCTCCACGCTCGATTACTCCTCTGACGAAATGCAGCCTCACATCAATGTGCTTAGTTCGCTCATGATAGGCTCCATTCTTAGACAGGTGTATTGCACTTTGACTATCACATTTAATAGTGATACCTCGACCTTGAAGTTTCAGCTTCTTCGCAAAACCTTCAAGCCACAATACTTCTTTCACAGCTTCAGTTAGGGCAATATACTCCGCTTCAGTGGTTGATAGAGCAACAACCTTTTGAAGTGTTGCTTTCCAACTAATTGTAGTGCCAAACATCGTGAAAACATATCCAGAAATAGATTTTCTGGAATCCATACAACCTGCATAGTCAGAGTCGACATATCCTTTAATTGCTGCTTTACTATCTTCACCCAAGGCTCCACCATAAATTAGGACTCTGTTCAGAGACCCATTTATGTACCTTAAAATCCACTTCAATGCTTGCCAGTGAGCCTTTCCAGGGTTCGCCATGTACCTGCTTACAAGACTTACTGCATATGCTATGTCGGGTCTAGTACAGACCATAGCATACATCAAAGAACCAACTGTATTAGCATATGAGATGCTATTCATATAGGCTCTTTTGACATCAGTACTGGGACACTGATCAATACTCAGCTTGAATTGAGGGTTTGTTGGAGTCACAACTGGCTTCGAATTCGACATACCAAACTTTTCGAGAATCTTCCGTAGATATGCCTCTTGAGATAAGCATAACTTCGACTTCTTTCTATCTCTTCGAATGTCAATTCCAAGAATTCTGGAAGCAGCTCCCAGATCCTTCATATCGAACTCCTTATTGAGTTCAGCCTTCACCCTTGTCACATCTTTAACATTGTTGCTTGCTATGAGAATATCATCCACATAAAGCAACAAAATAACTAATGAATTACCAGGTCGAAATCTAAAGTAAACACAGTGGTCGAACTGACTTCTAATGAAACTTATGCGTGCCATGAACTTGTCGAATCTCCTATTCCACTGTCGAGGAGATTGTTTCAGCCTATACAAAGATCTCTTTAACTTGCACACATAATCTTCCTTCCTCTTTTCTACATACCCTTTAGGTTGCCTCATCAGGATCGTTTCATCTAGGTCACCATACAAGAACGCAGTCTTCACATCCATCTGTTCCAGTTCAAGATCGAACTGTGCCACCATGGCAAGCAACATTCGAATAGACCTATGCTTCACAACAGGAGAAAACACATCATTGAAGTCGACACCTTATTTCTGAGTGAAACCCCTTGCAACTAACCTTACCTTGTATCTTTTCGACGTCACTCCTTCAATTCCTTCCTTAACTTTGAAAATCCATTTACAGCTGACTAACCTTGCCCTAGCAGGTTTCTTGATCAGTTCCCAAGTATGATTATCATGAAGAGATTTCATCTTATCATCCATGGCCTTCATCCATTCAGTCTTATTTCGACTCCTTATAACTTCCTTGTAGTCTCTAGGTTCTTCGTCTAGAACCTCACTTGCAGAGATTAAGGCATAAGCTATAAGATCTGCATATCCAAGTCTCTGAGGTGGCTTGATGGCTCTTCTCGACCTATCTCTTGACAATAGGTAGTCCTCGACAGTTTCCTCAATTTCCTCAGCATCTTCTGCTTCTTCTTCGACTTCATCAGGGATATGCAATTCAGCATCAACATGCTCCACCTCAACAGGAATCTCTACCTGTTCCAGCTCTTCGTCAGATGTTTTTGCATTTTGACCAACATCAGTTTTCTTAAAAGCCATTTCAGCTTCATTGAAAACTACATCTCGACTGGTGATACACCTCCTGTGACCTGGCTCTAGGCACCATAGCCTATAAGCTTTGACTCCTTCAGGGTATCCCATGAACATGCATTTCAGAGCTCTAGGTTCGACCTTGTCTTGCCTAATGTGAGCATAGGCTATGCAGCCAAATACTCTCAGTTTGTCGAGATCTGGTGGATGTCCCGACCAAACTTCTTCAAGTGTCTTCATATCTAACGCTGTCGAAGGACATCTGTTTATCAGATATGTTGTTGTCGAAACAGCCTCAACCCAGAACACCTTCTTTAACCCCGCACTAGTCAACATGCATCTGACTCTCTCCAAAATAGTTCGATTAAACCTTTCAGCCAAACCATTTTGATGTGGAGTACCTACAGTAGTTCTGTGCCTTGCAATACCAGAGGTAGCACAAAAACTGTCAAATGCCTCATTGCAAAATTCAAGGCCATTGTCGGTTCTCAACCTCTTGACCTTTCTGCCAGTCTGATTTTCAACCAGAGTCTTCCAACATTAGAAATTATCAAAAGTTTCATCCTTAGTCTTCTGGATGAATACCCATAACTTTCTGGAATAGTCATCAACTATGGATAGAAAATACCTTGCTCCTGAATGTGAGGGACACCTTGCAGGCCCCCAAAGATCAGCATGGATGTAATCAAGGGATCCATGTGTTCTTTGTTTGCCTTTATTGAACTTCACTCTGCAAGATTTTCCAAGTACACAGGGTTCACAAAACTTCAGCTTTTCGACTTTGTCTCCACCAAGCAGATTTTTTCCCCTAATTCTACCAGACCCCTTTCACTGACATGGCCCAATCTCATGTGCCAGATTTCTGTCTTCGACAAAGGTTTCGTGGATGCAACATTTGTCGAACCACTTACAACTTCAGCCTCAAGGGTATACAAGCCTTGTTTCTTCACGCCTCTCAAGACTTCCTTCGAACCCTTCATGGCTCTTAGGATACTTTTCTCTCCTTGGAAAACATATACATTCTTGTTGAAATCACCAAGAGAAAGTAGATTTCTCTTCAAATCAGGAACATACCTGACTTCAGTCAACAACCTTATTGACTCATCATGGAGTTTGAACCTCACAGATCCAACACCTGCAATCTTGCAAGCCTTGTTGTTTCCCAGCAATAGTGATCCACCATCTTGATCACATAATTCCTCGAACAAGTCTTTGTTTGGAGTCACGTGCCAAGTGCAACCTGAATCCATAATCCACTCTCTTCTTGAGTCACTGCTTGAAACCACAAGAACATCAGATGATTCGAAATCATCTTGAACAATGGCTGCATTGCCATTATCCTTACCTCCATGATCTTTCAGGCGTTCAGGGCACACCTTTCTTGTGTGACCCTCCTTCTTACAATGATAGCATCGAATTCCAGATGCTTCGCCACTGTAAGACTTCGACTGGCTTTTGCCCTTCTTCTTGTCAAACTTACCATCCTTTCGTAAGAGTTTTCCTTTAACGCCCAAACCTTCGCCAACAGTTGAAGGTTTATGCTCCTTTCGTTCGTTCAGGTCCTTTGAATATAGGGTTGATTGAACTTCTTCAAAGGTCAGGGACTCCCTTCCATACAGGAGAGTTTCTTTGAAGTGAGCATGTGATCGAGGCAAAGTGCACAATAGTAACAGCGCTTGATCTTCATCATCGATATTTACATCAATATTTTCAAGATCAAGAATCAACTTGTTGAACATATCCAACTGCTCAGCCAACACTTTGTCTTCAACCATCTTGAATGAATACAAAGTCTGCTTCAGGTAGAGTCGATTTACCAGCGATTTGGTCATATACAAACTTTCAAGTTTCGCCCATAACCATGTGTCGCTACCGCGAAAATTAACAGAGTCGCCACTAACATATTTATCCTGAAAAGGAAGGGAATGCCAGCAAACCACAAAACAAAACAACGGTCTCACGACCAGAGAAAAAAGGTAAGGGAGTCGGTTACGCAAGGGGAAGGTGTTAGCACCCCTCGCGCCCATCGTACTCGATGGTATCCACGCCTGTGTCTAAAACTATGGGTGTGTAACAAGTCTACCCTAATCTGGACTAAAATGAATGCAAAATGTAGGGAAAAGAAAGGATTGTGCTCGCACGGGCCCTACCCCGCTGCCTACGTATCTGTTTTGCAGAATCAGAGCTACCGTAGCTCAGCTAACTAATTTCTGTTTGTTTTGTGTTTTTTAGGTGAACGAGTTACATTCACACTCCGCTGCTCGACCTTTGGAGACTTATGCTTGGGAATGGAGCGGAAATAACAAGCTCTTAAGAAAAGAAAATCAAAGAGTGTGGTTTGTGTTTTAAAGAATGCATGAGGAAAACCTAAGCTAAGGGGGAAAGCTTGCTACCTAATGTTATCATACAAAGGGTACAAGTCTAAACTAAACTAACAACCTACGAGGGAAAAGGGAAGCAAACAATGAGCACACAAACGAGCATTCGCTCGTAAAGCAAACAAAACCAACGGTACTGACCGAGTGGTAGAAAAGCGGTCCCGCCATAGCCAAGGGGAGCAACTTAACCCAAGTCAACCAAGCACTAGACCTCGCGAAATGATCGGGCCATAGGCAAGAGGAGCGGATCCCTCTCAGCAACCAAGCCGTCACGGATCGTAAAGGAAAACGGTGCGTGCGTACACCGAGCATCAACGTCGAGCGACGCGAGCTATAGGAAAGGCGGGGGTCCGGCTGCATGAACCCTTTTCCTGACATACTCGATAACAAGATCTTGTGCAGGTTCAGAAGCGAGCCACACGTAGCATGCACATACTGAACAGACTCGATGAGACTGGGCGGGGGTTGATTGCTAACCCTTTCCGCGTGCTTTCCATGAGGACTTAACGGAGTGCCATATAGGACTTATTACACCGTGACTCCCTGCCGCAAAGCACAAATATAAACACACCAACAAAAACAGAGCCTCTTTCGAGGACTTGGCCAGATGCATGTCTAGGTCCTACTTCTCATGTTAAAGGATGATGCGAGAAAGCGATAAAGTGCGAGAGAAATTAAATGAAACGGAATTAATACCAAACGGATGATGATCCGTAAACTAAAGCGAAGAGCGAGTAAACTAGGATCCCGCGAGCGAGCTAGCAAAAGCAACAGCAAACATGTCAGCACTCCGATTAAAATCCGCATAAGCAATCAAGAGTCGGCGCGATGAAAGTAAATCACGCGCCGATGTGTGCATCGGGCACAACGAATACCATACACCTGCAAGGGAAACAGAAATCCGGACAAGCAAGTATAATGATAAAGGATGCGTGTAGAAACGCGAATCAGAGAGAGGATAAATGTCGTGTCCCGCAAATAAAGCGGAACACGAGAGCGGGCATCGACCAGAGCCTCCATGTTGCCTTGCATACTAGCACACACGTTAGAGATAATAAGACACCGCAATCGGAATTGCGTTATTGAATTATAAGCTAAACCGGAAATGGATAACGGAATAGAAAGTGAAAACATAACAAAAGCAAACAAGAAGAAACATGGGATAGTATTCAAAAGCAAATCAAATATGTACACTAAAACTACGAAAGTCAAAACAAGTATTTACATGCACAACGGTACACCGAAACGGCAAAACCGGGAAAAAACAGTGAAAACTAAACTCGTCAGAATTAAGCCAAAATTTTATGGTAAGCTAGAAACGTGCTAAAGAAGTCAAATATGCAATCAGAATTTACAAAATCGGCTCGGAAGCACGACTTTCGGAACAGGGGCAGTAGCGAAAACGGTAAAAAAAGTCGGCCGAAACCGAAAATAAACTGTACAAACAGCTCCGAAAATATTATTACGTATGAAGAACATTATTCACATGCTCAAAAACTCTTCCTAAATCAAAAGTTATGGCCAAATTGGTAAAGCTGACATACCGCGCGTGTAAGTGTCGAAACCAAGCAAAACGCGATAAAAAGCAACACAGAAAATTTCCAGCAATCAAATACCGATTAATAGCACATGGAAACTACAGTTTATCATTTAGAAACCAGCCACAAACAATGCCAACAAGTTTTTGTTACAAATACTATGTTTTTTTTTATGAATGATGGAAATGAAATGTAGGGTAATGGTGAAATGAATCTTGCTGCATAATATTGTAGTTAAAACAGTCCCAAGCCCCCATAGAATTCACACTTAAACACAAGAGAATGAGCATGAGATGACACATAGGTGTAAGTGGAAAATTTGAGCCTAAAACATAGTTTTCAAGTGCTAAAACAAACAAGTATAATCAACACCAACTCACTTTTTATGAAAGGATTTTCAAATACTATTTACAAAATTAGCAACAACAAGCTCTCAATATCATTTGCAACATTTAAACACCAACACACATTTATAGGACAAGTGAATTAATCTCAACAAGAACTAGCATCAATGTTCATGAACCAAACAATAAAACTCTCAACAATTCACCACAACAAATATTGGTTCCTATCACCTTTAAGAGTCCTAGCCATGGAACTTGTAACAATCTAACAACTTGATTCATGAGCAAGTAGAAAGCACTATCATAGTCAAGACTTTTTCACACTTTCATGATTCAACCAACAAAGGAATACTACAATATCAACTCATCAAAAAAAAAAATCTGCATTAGAAACTTATTATATCATAAAATTCTAGTCATTTTCTTGTGCAGACAAACACTACAAATAGCCATTAGTTTCCAGCAATTTTTATTCATCAATTAGAGACTCAAAATCATGTTTAGAACAACACTTAAGCATTATTTATTTCAATTTTCCCACAACCAATGTCTGACAACATAATTCAAGAATTTGCACCAAAACAAACTTTGTCCACATTTTATATCATACTATTAATCCTAAAAAGAAACTATGCTATCATGTAGGCAAAATTGAACCGTGAACAACTCATCTAACCGACACTTGAAACAAATCAACAACATACATGGAATTTTCCAGCATTTATTACATTCTAGCAAATTCTTATTGTTAACAAACAAAACAACAAGTGGAGTAAGCATTAACACTCACGAACCATTATTCAAACAACTCACATATCAACATTACTCATGGACTCTAATCAAGATCATGAACATCATCAATTCAACTTATCATCAATTAACAAGTTAATTCACGATTTTACAATGAGCACTACCTATCTCCAATTTGATTCAAATTCTTAGCATACACAATCACAACATTTGCACAATATCATCATCAAGAGAACAATACGTCAACATAAATCAAGCTACACATCGGCAAAATCGACATAACGCTATCTACTCTAATATTCATCATCATTGTCAATTCAATTTACATGAATCCAAGCGATCAATCAAATACTCACTTAAGCCAAGCAACAAGTTCTATTTGACATAATTCAACCATTAAAACAGAGTCGAAATGTTAATGCACTCACCGAACAGTCGTGTCGGAAGAGGGAAAACGCCGATAATCCACGAACACTGAGGAGGCACCGCCGAACAGGCCAATCGAAGGGAGTTTGTCACACAGAGAAAGCGCAATCGATCGGCGTCGCGTGGAGAAGATCAGCGTCGACACTCGGTAGCGTGTGTAGCTGCAAGTGCTTGTTGGAGGGAGATCCAAACGAGCAAGGGAGAACCAGAGATGAAAATGATCGGAGCCAAAGGAACTTCAAATTCTTGGTGACTTGTGATATGGATCCATGTGTTCTTGATGAGTTGATGAAAATTCTTGGAGTTTTTTTAGTAATTTGTGAGTTTTTGATTTTGAGAGAATTGAGAGAGAATGAGAGAAGGCGTTTGTGAATTTTGGGTGAATGAAAAATTATGAGAGAAAAAGAGGGAAAAAAAGTATATATAGTTTAAATGGTGAAATGTCAAAAATGTCCCCGACGTATCTCTTTTTTGCTCATTTTCGGGGAAACGTGAATCGGTGCGAAATTCGGAAATAAAACGAACATCACTGTGAAGATGACCAAATTTGTGACTCGTAGCCGCGAGAATCGTCTCAATCCGACAAACGGTGAGGAAATTATGCGCGTTTGAATGACGAGAAAAATCGGTTCATCTGATGCGACTGTGCAGAATTTTGCGAGTACCGTTCAAAGAACGTGATAAAACTCAAACTTCGGCTCGAAATCTGACTTAGCACGTGTGACGAAGAATCAAAGATAACGAAATTTCCGAGTGAATGCCGCCGGAATGGACTTCATACGATAAAAATCGAAGGAGTTATGAATTTTCGAACTCGGCGTGACATACTCGAAAACACACTTTTTACCGAAAGAACGTGACGATCCTTAAAATTCTGGGAGTTTTCCATGCATAATTGGCCCTCGGTCCGAACATATGAAATCTTGGTAATGATAGTACGGAGCTCCAGTTAAATTTTCAAGAGAATCCGACGAGCGGATTGTGAGATATGAATTTTTTATTGTCCGAAAACCCTACATTCAGCACCGTTTTTCACTGCGAAACCTCAAGTAATTTGCAAATCTGACAACCTTCCTCAAAGAATTGGCTTCCGAGCCAAACACAAAAGTTGTAGATATCGTCGAAACAGTCGAGGTTACGCGAGAACTTAGCTCATATCACCTTCCAAATGGGACTTGTGAATTTTCTCGTATTTACACTGTTTAAACCATTTTTCACACCGTATCTTCTTAAACCCATGAAAACTCTTTATTATTTTTCTTCAACTTTTGAATGACGAAATAAACGTCATTATTAACTTATAGCTCAAATAAAGAGGGCAAATTTTGGGGTGCAACAGCTGCCCATATTCAAACTTCTTGAACCTGACGAGTGAGAAACGAAAGTTTCGAACCGTTGAGGTGGAAGGAGATTGAATACCAGAATGAACTCGAAAATTTGCGCTCTTGATCAATAGAAGATTCCATCTTGCAATAAGAAGGAATGTACCACCCTGCAGGCGAGGAGAAAAATCTTCAATTGACTTGGATAATTAAATAAGCTCCCACTTGTGATAAGAAGGAATGGGCACCCACAGGCAGGGGAAACACTTCAAATGATCTGGTTGTCAAGAGAAGGAACATCTCGACTGATCTGAGTATTAGGCGTAGCAGATGTCTCCGAACTTGCATCGGGATAGATGTCTTAAGTCGATCTGGGAATCGAGGGAGATACATCGGTTGAATCGGACATCAACGGGTAATAGGTATCTCTGATCTTGGAATCATGATCTGGGAATCTGGGCAGACATCTCTTCTGATGCAATTAAATCATCAGGTAGATATTCCAACTAATATGGGAATTAGCGGCTAGCTCCTTCGTAAGACCACGGGGATCCGGAGGCGGTTCCTTCAACTGAACTGGTAATCAGGATAGGAACAATATCTCTTCCGAACTGTGTACGCTGGGGAAAGAATGCCTTTAAACTGATCTGGACATGATGCCAGAAAATAAGTAGGACAATCTTCATCTGAATGAAAATGTCAATCAGGCAGATATCTCCATCTGATCTGGGCATCAGTGGCTTGCTCCTTCGTAAGATCGACGAGATCCGAAGGCGGTTCCCTCAACTGAAAGTCTGATTTATCAGGAATAGGAACGGATATCTCTTCCGAACTGTGTACGCCAGGTAAAGAAAGCGTCTTCAACTGATGGTTAGGCATCAGGACTGGGCAGACGAATTTCTTCTTCTGAACGAACTAAATCGTCAGGGAGTAGATATTTCCGACTGATCTGATGCATTAGAGGGCTTGCTCCTTCGGAAGATCTTGGGAGATCCGGAGGCGGTTCCTTCAACTGAGCTGGATATCAGGATAGGAACAAATATCTTCCACCGATCTGGGGGCATCGGAAATAGGAATGTCTTTGAACTGATCTGAGCTGCGCCAGAAAATAAGTAGAACAATCCTCTTCTGATTCAAAACATCAGGATAAACGCCTGTAATGACTAGGCGAATATTGCTCTCTAGGGAGCATTTGAATCTGGATAAACTTCTTGCGGAAAGAAACAGATATAATATGATTTATGCATGATGCATGTATGAATGTGTATGGAATAACGTTTCCGAGGAGGAATACGCTATACGCTTAGAGAATGTAATGCAAATGATGCATGATTCGGACGTTGCTTAGGGAGACAACGGAAGAGCACTGAATTGCTGAAACAGTCCTGGAGAGAGTATAGAACTCTGCGGGGAGGACAAGATGAGTGACCAGAAGTCACAAACTACGAGCTGGCAAAGATGGATCAGAAATCTACTGGAGATGATCAAATCTGGACGCGAGCTCTGTTTGGGGAATAAATCCTGCTTGGGGATACCCGGACAACTTCATTGGAGAAGCAAATTCTCGACACCCTGGGGATGTGAAGATAAAGACAAGTTATGGAGACAACCCTGATGGGGAGTGACCAACTTGCTTGTATAGGACGCATTCCGCTGGGGAAATCCTAGATGAGAACAAATCCTGCTGAGGATGCATGTGAATCTTTGCTGAGGAAAGAAACTCAGTGAGGAAGATGGATACTTTTGCACAACGATCTGCTAGGGATATGAGAAATCCGCTAGGGATAAGGAACTTGGCATAAGAACCTTTTGTTAAGGCAACTCCACTGGGGAACAAGATGACTCTCCTGGGGAAAACAGATCAATCTGTTGGAGAGAAGCGCTCTACTGGGGAGAACGAGGAACTCGGTCAAGGAACCTCATTAAGAGTTTGTCGGGGAATTAGATACCATCCAATCATGACTCAACTGGGGAGAAGGCATTCCGCCGGGGAATAAGGCTTCTGGAGCATAGAGAATGCATTAAGATGTGCTTTGCTGAGGAGATGAGAATCTTGGAACAAAGAAAACCTTATCTAAATGTACTCAGCTGGGGAATGAGAATCTCTCACTTGGCTAGATCCAGCAACGCGCTAGCATGGTGTATTCGAAAGAATGTACCTGCGAGATATACAGATGAAAATGCCCCAGGATATAGCATGATGTCCACAGGATTTCCTCACATAGCAGAGAACATTAATGCTCACCCACAATGGGCAAATGCAAGGGCAAACAGATTGTCAAACATATGAGCTTGAAACTTTCCTAACAAGAAACGGATTCAAGAGCTGGCAAGCAAGCAGTGATTAGAACACCAAACAAGTATCGTTCAGAGCATCAAACAGGCATTGGTTCTCCAAGAGAATTCCACCATAAAGTGAGCTTAAGGGGTCAAGCAAATGTTGACTTCAAAGGGACCAAACAGGCATTGGCTTTCATAACGTTCTGCATATTCGTATTGATTGTAAGGATGCCAATCAAGTAATGGGCTTATAGACACATTGGAGTGTATATGACAACTATTCGCAACTGTTGGAAATCCACGATACGAGGGTCGGAAACTCACGACTCGAGGGTCGAAAATGAAATCAAACTCATGACTCGAGGGTCGGAAAGGAGATAAACTCACGACTCTAGGGTGGGAAAGGAGGACTCACGACTCGAGGGTCGGAAAGGAGATAAACTCACGACACGAGGGTCGGAAAGGAGATAAACTCACGACTCTAGGGTCGGAAAGGAGATAAACTCACGACACGAGGGTCGGAAAGGAGATAAACTCACGACTCTAGGGTCGGAAAGGAGGTAAACTCACGACACGAGGGTCGGAAAGGAGATAAACTCACGACTCGAGGGTCGGAAAGGAGGTAAACTCACGACTCGAGGGTCGGAAAGGAGATAAACTCACGACTCGAGGGTCGGAAAGGAGATAAACTCACGACACGAGGGTCAGAAAGGAGATAAACTCACGACACGAGGGTCGGAAAGGAGATAAACTCACGACTCGAGGGTCGGAAAGGAGATAAACTCACGACTCGAGGGTCGGAAAGGAGATAAACTCACGACTCGAGGGTCGGAATGGAGATAAACTCACGACTCGAGGGTCGGAAAGGAAAGGAATCACAACACGAGGGTTGGAAACTCACAACTCGAGGGTCGGAAAGCAAAGGACTCACAACACGAGGGTTGGAAACTCACGACTCGAGGGTCGGAAAGCAAAGGACTCACAACACGAGGGTTGGAAACTCACGACTCGAGGGTCGGAAAGCAAAGGACTCACAAAACGAGGGTTGGAAACTCACGACTCGAGGGTCGGAAAGCAAAGGAATCACAACACGAGGGTTGGAAACTCACGACTCGAGGGTCGGAAAGCAAAGGACTCACAACACGAGGGTTGGAAACTCACGACTCGAAGGTCGGAAAGCAAATGAATCACAACACGAGGGTTGGAAACTCACGACTCGAGGGTCGGAAAACAAAGGACTTCGATGTCCACATAACAGGAATCTAGTTGAGGGATACCGATAAGCAACGGTTGCAACCTCTGGAAGAGATTTGAAAATCACACTGAAATGCAAAGATGCCACTAAAGATTGGACTTTCAGCTTCAGACCATTGGGGATGACGACCCTGATGGTTCTCAAGTTCATAAGTTGTTTAGCTCACACCTGAACTTTAAACAGAACACCTCCTGATGAGGATAAAATGCCAATGCATAGTGTCTTGCCCCAGCCTGTAAGGACTTTGAAGAGATTAGTCTCGTAAGGACCTTCTGACATCTGTTTTCATCAAACTGACTTGCCCCAGTATCAAGAATTTTGGCACCACGCCCCTGCATGGCCTGTGTTGTAGGTAGGTTTGACTGTGCTTGGGTGAATGCCCTTGATTATTCAACACTTTGAGAGATTCTTCGAATCTTGACCTGATTGCCTTAGATTGATTGAAGACTTACTTCACGGAGTATTCAATTGCTTCTTGTGCCCCTGAGGGTGATCAAACTTTGAAATATTGCTGCCTCTGCTTAACAGAGTTCTGAAGACAACTCGTCCTTCGGGAGGATAAAACGTTTTCATTTGAAGTTCATGATGGAAACTTTCTTGATGTCAAGCACTTGTTCATATGGAAAGAATGTTTATTATGAGAAATATAATTCTAATGCAAAGAGTATGTTCGTCTTGAAATTTAAAGAAACCTTTTGAAAGGATGTCGTAACATTGATTTTTTTGAAAGAAAGAAACGATGGTGTGATACCAACTCAAGCATTTAGAGGATCTCCTAGGATTCAGCTTACCGTATTCTCATGTATAGTCTGCTTTCAAATTAACCCTGCTTCAATTAGGACTTTTCAGGGTTGTAACGTGGCCGGGTTCACGGTTTGAGAAAAAAGGATTTTCAGGCTCAAATTATTTGGTGCCCACCCCCTTCGTGATGTTCTCCAATCCTAAGTTCAGTTAACTTGACATGAGCATTCGGCTTTCAAGAGGAACTTGAGATGATTGAGGAATCAATGAGGCGTTCGGACACGGCAGTCACTTTACCTTTCATTTTGGCGTTTGATCACACGAATTTGTTCTTTGTCGAGGATTCTTATTTTGTAATCCTTTTTCCGCTTTTGATTTTTTTCCTAACTTTTGCCTGGACAAATTCTTTTGAATTTTGATATGGAAATCCAGCGGGATGCCCTATCTTTTGCCTAAGTCACATGCTTTCAACTTGTTGACTTAGCGGGCTTTCTCTTTTTTCTTTTTGATTCATTCTTTTCCTTTGAACAAGTCGTGTGATCTTGAGTCTTTGATTTGTCTGAAGTGCTCGTGACTGCCTGAGTCATTGATTAATGAAGAATTACCATTATGGTATCGTCATTTTTTGACCTCCTGGTGTGAGGGATAAACCACAGCGGCTTTAACGTTGGTCTCGACCTCCTGACGTGAGGGATAAATTTGATGTCTCGACCTCCTGAGGTGAGGGATAACCGTTGTGGATTTGACTTTCCTCAATGTTTTGAAAGATAGCCATTGTTGTATCCTTAGATGTGTACTCCTGATGAGTTCCAAATGCTTGATCAGGTCAACTGAACACTACCCTGCCCCGGGGTTAAAAATATGGGTTTTTTTTTCTGAATAGAAAAGAAACTCCTACTTCGAAGGCTCAGAGGGGTTAACGAGGGTTTCACTCCCTTATATCTCCAGTGTTTGGTAATTTGAAACAATGTCTGTACATCATCAACAGGGTTTTACTCAAAAGCATACCATTTGAGGTTCTTGGTATTATGTTCATCATTCTCCCTACGGAGTTATCATGCTTTATTAACAAGAGTTAAGTATCACAAAAAGCGTAGAAAAACATATAAGAGCAAAAGCGAATGGATTTTTTTTCAAGACAAACATATCCAATGCATTATGATTATAGTTCAAAAACAAACAAGTTTTACATACAAACAGTATTGCACAAAACAAGAAATCTTAAACATGAACATGCATGATGAATTTAGAAGTGCCAATGTTGAGGAGATTCTCTCCGTATGGACTTATTGCTTCAGAAGATCCGTTGCGTCAAAAGAGAACTTTAATTCTAGCCTTCAGGTGCAAATGTGATAGCCTTTGAGTAAATCAGGTCTTGTATCTTGTCTCTGAATGACTGACAGCCTTCAATCAGATAACCAAGTGCCCCAGAGTGGAAAACACACCAAGCATTAGCATATGTTCTTGCAGCACACTTTGAATTACTTCCTGGAAGAAGATTACTGCAAAATCATACAAGAGTTGTAAGTGTCCAACTTTAGGGATTTGAGTCGTGCCAGTGGTGCACAAACTCAAGATACAAGGCGTCTTGCTTATCCCTCGGTCGGGAGCCTTAAATATAGCTGCTAGATAGAAAACACCATCATGAATGGAGGAAACTTGTATTACTATCAGCGAACAATAATAACCTCTGCGCTTGGCTATCAAAGTCATTACTTGGAACACATAACAACTGTTGGGAAGGAAGCCTCTGGAAAAAACCAATTGCAAGTGATTCTCATGAGTTACTTCCTCGAGGAGGAACAAACGTTCTACTTGCAGCAGATAAAATGGGATTGACCAGTAGAAACAATTATGAATAAACTCAAACATCTTTGTATCAAGCAAGTCCTGAGATCTTTCTACCTCAACACCTTGTAAGGCTTGACATTATGATCAGATGCCCCAGAATGGAACACACCTAGTATAATCATCGGAATCAGGAGAGCTATCTGTGGTGAGAAACACCCAAAGCACGAATCTTAACCAACTGAAATTCCAATAAGCAGGGAAGTAACTCAGATACAAGGCATTACGATTCTCATCAACTTGTTTCTGTTACTCTTTCCGTCTCGGTTAAGAAGTGAAGGCTACAAACAAGGAAACTCCAGGAAGAGGAGGTGACTCAGGATGTGAAGCAGATCCTTGAGAATGAGAGGCGTCTCGGTAGAACACTCTTGATTACTATCTGGCAGAAGATTCTGGCGAAGTCACGCGAAATTTGTAATGCTTTAGGGATTCGAGCAATGCAAATGGTGCAATGCTCAAGATAGACAATGTCTTGCTTATCCCTTGTGCGGGAGCCCTAAGCAACTTCGAAGACTTGCAAATACTAACATCACGACCAGGTGCCTCAGAATAGAACTCACACCTAGTGTCATCGTCATCCAGCAAAGAATATGTAGACATCCCCATAGTATGTAGCTTAACCAGTTGCAAATAAAGCAAACATGGAAGTAAATGAGCATAAGACAAGTCTTCAAAAAGAACCTCAACTGAGCTTTCCTCTCGGTAAAATCCCAACAAAGTTGTTCCATGACTAATCTCTGAACACACAGTAAGAACAAGTCGAGTCTTTGAGTCTGGTGAAAGTACCAAGTCTGAATAAAAGATCCTCGATCCTGAACACCTGTTATGCATGGAATGTATGAGATGCATGATATGAATGCAATGCCATGTTCATTCGATTTCCAAGGAATCCTCGTACTTTTGATTTTTGGCAAGCAAGAGATGGAAAAGCTCGGCACGAGGCTTAAAGATAAGATTCCTTGGAAATGGAAGGAATATGTATGCTATTTATTTTTTGTACATCATTTTTTGGAAAGTAAATATGCAATGATGCAAAGTGGTAGGACTTTTGATGTCTCCCACCGGACAAGTCTGGATTTCCTCAAAGTAGCACGATCTAGGTTCAAAAGTTTGGCACAAATTCGGAACACCCCGTAGATCACGGGCCATAATCAATAGAAACAGAACCATAATCACCATCATGGAAATGGAACCGCTCGAACAAGAACCAAAGTAACCCTCGAACAAGAACCACGGTAACCCTCGAACAAGAACAACGGTAACCCTCGAACAAGAACAGCGGTAACCCACGAACGAGAACCAAAGTCACCATCAATGTACCTGTTAAGCAATGATTGATTCCCGCCCCACTCACGGGTAAATCTAGGCCAAGGTAGGTCAAAAAGCCAACAGAGGATGGAATGTAGGCGTTATCATACGATGTTGCCTCATTCCACCAAGCTCTGCCCGTGGATACGTGATCAGATCAATCAGGCATACGCCTTCTGTCCGTCACGGCCACTCTAGTCCTAGTTCCTATGGTATCACTCATGACCTGTGTATTGGGTCTTTTACCTCTTGAAACACCCACCCACAGATAGAAATCCAGACAGTCCAGAATATGATGCAGAAAAGTAAAAGCGCACATAGAATGCAATGCAAACAGGTAAATATGCAAAGCAGTAAAACACCCAAAGATAAACACACAAGCGCTAGGATCGACTCGCTAAGTCCAGACCCGCAATAGGTCGAGACGTCCCCAGCAGAGTCGCCAGCTGTCGCTACCGCAAAAATTAACAGAGTCGCCACTAACATATTTATCCTGAAAAGGAAGGGAATGCCAGCAAACCACAAAACAAAACAACGGTCTCACGACCAGAGAAAAAAGGTAAGGGAGTCGGTTACGCAAGGGGAAGGTGTTAGCACCCCTCGCGCCCATCGTACTCGATGGTATCCACGCCTGTGTCTAAAACTATGGGTGTGTAACAAGTCTACCCTAATCTGGACTAAAATGAATGCAAAATGTAGGGAAAAGAAAGGATTGAGCTCGCACGGGCCCTACCCCGCTGCCTACGTATCTGTTTTGCAGAATCAGAGCTACCGTAGCTCAGCTAACTAATTTCTGTTTGTTTTGTGTTTTTTAGGTGAACGAGTTACATTCACACTCCGCTGCTCGACCTTTGGAGACTTATGCTTGGGAATGGAGCGGAAATAACAAGCTCTTAAGAAAAGAAAATCAAAGAGTGTGGTTTGTGTTTTAAAGAATGCATGAGGAAAACCTAAGCTAAGGGGGAAAGCTTGCTACCTAATGTTATCATACAAAGGGTACAAGTCTAAACTAAACTAACAACCTACGAGGGAAAAGGGACAAACAATGAGCACACAAACGAGCATTCGCTCGTAAAGCAAACAAAACCAACGGTACTAACCGAGTGGTAGAAAAGCGGTCCCGCCATAGCCAAGTGGAGCAACTCAACCCAAGTCAACCAAGCATTAGACCTCGCGAAAATGATCGGGCCAAAGGCAAGAGGAGCGGATCCCTCTCAGCAACCAAGCCGTCACGGATCGTAAAGGAAAACGGTGCGTGCGTACACCGAGCATCAACGTCGAGCGACGCGAGCTATAGGAAAGGCGGGGGTCCGGCTGCATGAACCCTTTTTCCTGACATACTCGATAACAAGATCTTGTGTAGGTTCAGAAGCGAGCCACGCGTAGCATGCGCATACTGAACAGACTCGATGAGACTGGGCGGGGGTTGATTGCTAACCCTTTCCGCGTGCCTTCCATGAGGACTTAACGGAGTGCCATATAGGACTTATTACACCGTGACTCCCTGCCGCAAAGCACAAATATAAACACACCAACAAAAACAGAGCCTCTTTCGAGGACTTGGCCAGATGCATGTCTAGGTCCTACTTCTCATGTTAAAGGATGATGCGAGAAAGCGATAAAGTGCGAGAGAAATAAAATGAAACGGAATTAATACCAAACGGATGATGATCCGTAAACTAAAGCGAAGAGAGCGAGTAAACTAGGATCCCGCGAGCGAGCTAGCAAAAGCAACAGCAAACATGTCAGCACTCCGATTAAAATCCGCATAAGCAATCAAGAGTCGGCGCGATGAAAGTAAATCACGCGCCGATGTGTGCATCGGGCACAACGAATACCATACACCTGCAAGGGAAACAGAAATCCGGACAAGCAAGTATAATGATAAAGGATGCGTGTAGAAACGCGAATCAGAGAGAGGATAAATGTCGTGTCCCGCAAATAAAGCGGAACACGAGAGCGGGCATCGACCAGAGCCTCCATGTTGCCTTGCATACTAGCACACACGTTAGAGATAACAAGACACCGCAATTGGAATTGCGTTATTGAATTATAAGCTAAACCGGAAATGGATAACGGAATAGAAAGTGAAAACATAACAAAAGCAAACAAGAAGAAACATGGGATAGTATTCAAAAGCAAATCAAATATGTACACTAAAACTACGAAAGTCAAAACAAGTATTTACATGCACAACGGTACACCGAAACGGCAAAACCGGGAAAAAACAGTGAAAACTAAACTCGTCAGAATTAAGCCAAAATTTTATGGTAAGCTAGAAACGTGCTAAAGAAGTCAAATATGCAATCAGAATTTACAAAATCGGCTCGGAAGCACGACTTTCGGAACAGGGGCAGTAGCGAAAACGGTAAAAAAAGTCGGCCGAAACCGAAAATAAACTGTACAAACAGCTCCAAAAATATTATTACGTATGAAGAACATTATTCACATGCTCAAAAACTCTTCCTAAATCAAAAGTTATGGCCAAATTGGTAAAGCTGACATACCGCGCGTGTAAGTGTCGAAACCAAGCAAAACGCGATAAAAAGCAACACAGAAAATTTCCAGCAATCAAATACCGATTAATAGCACATGGAAACTACAGTTTATCATTTAGAAACCAGCCACAAACAATGCCAACAAGTTTTTGTTACAAATACTATGTTTTTTTTTATGAATGATGGAAATGAAATGTAGGGTAATGGTGAAATGAATCTTGCTGCATAATATTGTAGTTAAAACAGTCCCAAGCCCCCATAGAATTCACACTTAAACACAAGAGAATGAGCATGAGATGACACATAGGTGTAAGTGGAAAATTTGAGCCTAAAACATAGTTTTCAAGTGCTAAAACAAACAAGTATAATCAACACCAACTCACTTTTTATGAAAGGATTTTCAAATACTATTTACAAAATTAGCAACAACAAGCTCTCAATATCATTTGCAACATTTAAACACCAACACACATTTATAGGACAAGTGAATTAATCTCAACAAGAACTAGCATCAATGTTCATGAACCAAACAATAAAACTCTCAACAATTCACCACAACAAATATTGGTTCCTATCACCTTTAAGAGTCCTAGCCATGGAACTTGTAACAATCTAACAACTTGATTCATGAGCAAGTAGAAAGCACTATCATAGTCAAGACTTTTTCACACTTTCATGATTCAACCAACAAAGGAATACTACAATATCAACTCATCAAAAAAAAAAATCTGCATTAGAAACTTATTATATCATAAAATTCTAGTCATTTTCTTGTGCAAACAAACACTACAAATAGCCATTAGTTTCCAACAATTTTTATTCATCAATTAGAGACTCAAAATCATGTTTAGAACAACACTTAAGCATTATTTATTTCAATTTTCCCACAACCAATGTCTGACAACATAATTCAAGAATTTGCACCAAAACAAACTTTGTCCACATTTTATATCATACTATTAATCCTAAAAAGAAACTATGCTATCATGTAGGCAAAATTGAACCGTGAACAACTCATCTAACCGACACTTGAAACAAATCAACAACATACATGGAATTTTCCAGCATTTATTACATTCTAGCAAATTCTTATTGTTAACAAACAAAACAACAAGTGGAGTAAGCATTAACACTCACGAACCATTATTCAAACAACTCACATATCAACATTACTCATGGACTCTAATCAAGATCATGAACATCATCAATTCAACTTATCATCAATTAACAAGTTAATTCACGATTTTACAATGAGCACTACCTATCTCCAATTTGATTCAAATTCTTAGCATACACAATCACAACATTTGCACAATATCATCATCAAGAGAACAATACGTCAACATAAATCAAGCTACACATCGGCAAAATCGACATAACGCTATCTACTCTAATATTCATCATCATTGTCAATTCAATTTACATGAATCCAAGCGATCAATCAAATACTCACTTAAGCCAAGCAACAAGTTCTATTTGACATAATTCAACCATTAAAACAGAGTCGAAATGTTAATGCACTCACCGAACAGTCGTGTCGGAAGAGGGAAAACGCCGATAATCCACGAACACTGAGGAGGCACCGCCGAACAGGCCAATCGAAGGGAGTTTGTCACACAGAGAAAGCGCAATCGATCGGCGTCGCGTGGAGAAGATCAGCGTCGACACTCGGTAGCGTGTGTAGCTGCAAGTGCTTGTTGGAGGGAGATCCAAACGAGCAAGGGAGAACCAGAGATGAAAATGATCGGAGCCAAAGGAACTTCAAATTCTTGGTGACTTGTGATATGGATCCATGTGTTCTTGATGAGTTGATGAAAATTCTTGGAGTTTTTTTAGTAATTTGTGAGTTTTTGATTTTGAGAGAATTGAGAGAGAATGAGAGAAGGCGTTTGTGAATTTTGGGTGAATGAAAAATTATGAGAGAAAAAGAGGGAAAAAAAGTATATATAGTTTAAATGGTGAAATGTCAAAAATGTCCTCGACGTATCTCTTTTTTGCTCATTTTCGGGGAAACGTGAATCGGTGCTAAATTCGGAAATAAAACGAACATCACTGTGAAGATGACCAAATTTGTGACTCGTATCCGCGAGAATCGTCTCAATCCGACAAACGGTGAGAAAATTATGCGCGTTTGAATGACGAGAAAAATCGGTTCATCTGATGCGACTGTGCAGAATTTTGCGAGTACCGTTCAAAGAACGTGATAAAACTCAAACTTCGGCTCGAAATCTGACTTAGCACGTGTGACGAAGAATCAAAGATAACGAAATTTCCGAGTGAATGCCTTCGGAATGGACTTCATACGATAAAAATCGAAGGAGTTATGAATTTTCGAACTCGGCGCGACATACTCGAAAACACACTTTTTACCGAAAGAACGTGACGATCCTTAAAATTCTGGGAGTTTTCCATGCATAATTGGCCCTCGGTCCGAACATATGAAATCTTGGTAATGATAGTACGGAGCTCCAGTTAAATTTTCAAGCGAATCCGACGAGCGGATTGTGAGATATGAATTTTTTATTGTCCGAAAACCCTACATTCAGCACCGTTTTTCACTGCGAAACCTCAAGTAATTTGCAAATCTGACAACCTTCCTCAAAGAATTGGCTTCCGAGCCAAACACAAAAGTTGTAGATATCGTCGAAACAGTCGAGGTTACGCGAGAACTTAGCTCATATCACCTTCCAAATGGGACTTGTGAATTTTCTCGTATTTACACTGTTTAAACCATTTTTCACACCGTATCTTCTTAAACCCATGAAAACTCTTTATTATTTTTCTTCAATTTTTGAATGACGAAATAAACGTCATTATTAACTTATAGCTCAAATAAAGAGGGCAAATTTTGGGGTGCAACAGCTGCCCATATTCAAACTTCTTGAACCTGACGAGTGAGAAACGAAAGTTTCGAACCGTTGAGGTGGAAGGAGATTGAATACCAGAATGAACTCGAAAATTTGCGCTCTTGATCAATAGAAGATTCCATCTTGCAATAAGAAGGAATGTACCACCCTGCAGGCGAGGAGAAAAAACTTCAATTGACTTGGATAATTAAATAAGCTCCCACTTGTGATAAGAAGGAATGGGCACCCACAGGCAGGGGAAACACTTCAAATGATCTGGTTATCAAGAGAAGGAACATCTCGACTGATCTGAGTATTAGGCGTAGCAGATGTCTCCGAACTTGCATCGGGATAGATGTCTTAAGTCGATCTGGGAATCGAGGGAGATACATCGGTTGAATCGGACATCAACGGGTAATAGGTATCTCTGATCTTGGAATCATGATCTGGGAATCTGGGCAGACATCTCTTCTGATGCAATTAAATCATCAGGTAGATATTCCAACTAATATGGGAATTAGCGGCTAGCTCCTTCGTAAGACCACGGGGATCCGGAGGCGGTTCCTTCAACTGAACTGGTAATCAGGATAGGAACAATATCTCTTCCGAACTGTGTACGCTGGGGAAAGAATGCCTTTAAACTGATCTGGACATGATGCCAGAAAATAAGTAGGACAATCTTCATCTGAATGAAAAAGTCAATCAGGCAGATATCTCCATCTGATCTGGGCATCAGTGGCTTGCTCCTTCGTAAGATCGACGAGATCCAGGGGCGGTTCCCTCAACTGAAAGTCTGATTTATCAGGAATAGGAACGGATATCTCTTCCGAACTGTGTACGCCGGGTAAAGAAAGCGTCTTCAACTGATGGTTAGGCATCAGGACTGGGCAGACGGATTTCTTCTTCTGAACGAACTAAATCGTCAGGGAGTAGATATTTCCGACTGATCTGATGCATCAGAGGGCTTGCTCCTTCGGAAGATCTTGGGAGATCCGGAGGCGGTTCCTTCAACTGAGCTGGATATCAGGATAGGAACAAATATCTTCCACCGATCTGGGGGCATCGGAAATAGGAATGTCTTTGAACTGATCTGAGCTGCGCCAGAAAATAAGTAGAACAATCCTCTTCTGATTCAAAACATCAGGATAAGCGCCTGTAATGACTAGGCGAATATTGCTCTCTAGGGAGCATTTGAATCTGGATAAAATTCCTGCGGAAAGAAACAGATATAATATGATTTATGCATGATGCATGTATGAATGTGTATGGAATAACGTTTCCGAGGAGGAATACGCTATACGCTTAGAGAATGTAATGCAAATGATGCATGATTCGGGCGTTGCTTAGGGAGACAACGGAAGAGCACTGAATTGCTGAAACAGTCCTGGAGAGAGTATAGAACTCTGCGGGGAGGACAAGATGAGTGACCAGAAGTCACAAACTACGAGCTGGCAAAGATGGATCAGAAATCTACTGGAGATGATCAAATCTGGACGCGAGCTCTGTTTGGGGAATAAATCCTGCTTGGGGATACTCGGACAACTTCATTGGAGAAGCAAATTCTCGACACCCTGGGGATGTGAAGATAAAGACAAGTTATGGAGACAACCCTGATGGGGAGTGACCAACTTGCTTGTATAGGACGCATTCCGCTGGGGAAATCCTAAATGAGAACAGATCCTGCTGAGGATGCATGTGAATCTTTGCTGAGGAAAGAAACTCAGTGAGGAAGATAGATATCGTCGAAACAGTCTAGGTTTCGCGGGAACTTAGCTCATATCACCTTCCAAATGTGACTTGTGAATTTTCTCGTATTTACACTGTTTAAACCATTTTTCACACCATATCTTCTTAAACCCATGAAAACTCTTTATTATTTTTCTTCAATTTTTGAATGACGAAATAAACATCATTATTAACTTATAGCTCAAATAAAGAGGGCAAATTTTGGGGTACAACACCATGATGTCATCGTCTCCTTTGATACCTGTCTGAGAACCTTATCACTAATGCTCAACAAAATTGCGTTGGGTGCCTTCTCGATCATAGTCGTCTTCTCCGCTGCCGTTAATGCAGCATTCATGGCTGCCTCTCCCTTCAACGCTTCCAAACAACCCTGCTGAACCAGTAGGGCTTTCATCTTCAAGCGTCACAGACCGAAATAATTCACTCCGGTGAACTTTTCAATCTCATACTTTGTTGAAGGCATCTTCTCCACGCTCACCGCACCAATTTGTTATGAAAAACGATGTCAAGAACAAAATATAATAGGAATTAGGGAAGATAAGAAGAACACAAGAATTGGTTATAACTGCTATTCTTTTACTTTCTCTTAGAAAACAAGATTACAAGTTTACAAGAATAACAAATAACCTATCTCACCCTAAATTAGGATTTGCAACTTAGCAAATGATGAGAGACTAGTATGCTATTTATAATAAAACCTAACATACTAACTAATGGGCTTTTTCCACAAGGCCCATTACACAAGCCAACTTAATAAACAAGATAACTTAACAAATTATGGTTTAAACACTAAAACCTAATTTAACATGCTAACAACCCTAGCATCTTCGACACAAGCATGTGAACAACCTTCGACTTCATGCTTAATCCTGTCAAACCAAGAAGCTACCCTTCGACCATACTAGAGTTCGATCCAATATCTCACACATGGCTTTATCATAGAACTGTTTCATGGAGAACTTTCTCCTCTCATGCATTT
Source organism: Vicia villosa (assembly GCF_029867415.1). Lineage (NCBI taxonomy): Eukaryota > Viridiplantae > Streptophyta > Magnoliopsida > Fabales > Fabaceae > Vicia > Vicia villosa. The sequence continues at coordinate 99,437 of NW_026706201.1, read as the reverse complement.
GATTCCATAAGTCTTAATACCTTTGGATATCATCTCTTGCTGCCATAATAGATCTCAGAATCCAAGAGGTAGTGCTAACAATTTGCACATCATGGATACAATCATTCTTCAGGAAATACACATGGAACCATTTCACCCAAAGATTATCCATTTTCATACTGATATTCCACAAACATTTCAGCATAGCAATGTGGTTCCAAACCTCCATATTATTAACATTAAGACCCCCATTCTTCACAGGACTACAGAGAGTTTTCCAAGCCACATGACTCTTACTACTCTTCTCTTTACCTAACCATATTAAGGCTCTACAAATGGCATAAATCTTGTGAATTACCCCTTTGGATATGGGAAAACAGTTCATCCAATACTGAGCAACAACTATGGAGACACTTTTAACAAACTGAATGCGACCTGCAATGCTAAGCAATTTGGTAGTCCAGTGCTGAATCTTTCCAACAATTATCTCTATCAGAGGAAAATAATGAGCAATACTTAGCTTCTCACAAGTTAAGGGGACCCTTAAGTATCTCACAGGGAGGCTGCCCGTACTAAAGCCAGACAATTGTTGCACTCTGCTAATAATGTCATCATCCATGCCACTGCAAAACATTTGACATTTATGAGGGTTCACTTGAAGCCCCATGGAGTCAGAAAATCCCTTAAATGCTTCAAGAAGAAGCTCCACTGATTGATAGTCACCTCTACTAAAAAGTAAAACACATCTGCAAAGGACAAATGAGTTATGCCTAGCCTCTCTCTCTTACTATGATGGTTGTAATCAGAATTTCTCTGCATTTTATACATGACCTTTGTTTCACCCTCAAATTTTCCCTCCCATATTCAAGACAATTTGTTTCCCCATCTCCTAAGGTTTTCAACTGTTCAAGAAAATTCAAGATTTCATCAGGCAAAACCTCTCCTAAGCAATGGGACTCAAACTAGGATCTTGATTTAGTCAAAGGAAATTGAACTTTAAAAGGCTCAAGTGGACTTCATAGAATCTCATATGTCCCAAAGTATCTCCATGCCAAGTTTCAAGACTTTCAATGCAAGACTGCTCAGTCAATTGCTCATATGATCAACAGTCGACTAAGTTGACCTAAAAGTCAACTATGGTTAAAATACAGTCAAACTTCAATGTTTTTGGTCAACATCAAGGATTTGAAGTTAAATTTATCATTTGATCAAGGATTGATCACGATTCATTAAGAAAATCTCAAAGATCATCAAAGACCAAAGTTTTTAAAATTAGGGTTTTTGAAGTAGAAGTCAACTGAACTTTGACCAAACATAACTTTCACATGCTTCATCAGAAATTGTCCAATTAAAGCTCATTTTGAACATATAGATGATTATTTGAATAGGTTCCGTCTGCTAAAGGCTAGGTGTTTCACAGTGGTTCCTGAACATGAACTAGTCGAAATGGCCGCTGGGGGTCTAGATTATTCTATCAGGAAAAAGCTAGATACTCAATACCTTCGAGACATGGCTCAGTTGGCCGATAGGGTTCGTCAGGTCGAACGCTTAAAAGCTGAGAAGGCTAGAGCAAATAAAAATTATAAAAAAAAGGGTTTCCTACGTCGAAGCCGACGAAGGAGAGCCTGAAGTTTTAGAAGACCAATATGGTTTCGAAGATTTCGAAGTAGACTTGGCTGAATTAAAAGAGGCACCCCCATATTCTTGTAAACTACTCACTCCTTCGAATGGAAAAAACCCTGTCGAAGTAGACAAGAATGAAAAATTCCCTAAGAAAACATATACTTTATACGTCACCAAGTGTGATGAAATTTTTGATCTATTAGTAAAAGATGGCCAGATGATAGTACCTTCCAATTCTAACATCCCTCCTTTAGAACAACGGAAGAAAAGAGGTTTATGTAAATATCATGGTGTTTTGGGCCATAAAACCTCACAATATTTTCTTTTTAGGGATCTAATTCAGAATGCTATCAAGGACGGTCGTTTAAAGTTTTCAGACAAGGGAAGAAACTACATGAAAGTCGATGCTGGTCCTCTCAATGTCGCTGACACCAACTATGTCGAACCTGTTGATATCAACATGGTGGACGTGACTGAGGTTGAATCCAAGGAGTGGGAGAAAGTTTCGATAAGAAAGCAGGCTACTAAAAGCCTAAGTAACAGCGTGATCTTCAATACTGAAGTTGGAGGTTCGTTCGAATCAAAGACTACTGAAGGTCTTTCGGAGAAAACAAGTGAGGCTACTGAGGACCTTAGGGCGAAGCTCTAGAAAATAAGGATTTCAGAAACTTCTCCAGCAGGAGTCCACATGGTGATTGTTGGGCAGTCCATGTCTGAGATCGAAGAAGTGGAAAGATGTCTGACAAGGGAGAAGGAGAAAGTGAACTATGGATATCCAAAGGAGAATGAGAGTCTGAAGGATTATCTCTGGAAATGCCATGAGAAGAATGCTGGACGAATGTTGATGTGTCCAAGATGCTCAATCATGCTGAGTCGAAGGGTTCAAGAGAACTACGAAAAGGCCTAGCGGATCAGGACACAAGGACATTGGAGGCAGGAGAGCCAGTTGATGAAGGTTTACCCAAGGCCTGGCGAAAGTCTCTTAAGTTTTCTGGTTCGCTGTCACAAGGCGGAATTTGAAATTATCATGTGTCCCAAGTGTGGGGTAGTTTATGATAGCCAAGTGGCAGAAATGTTCGAAAGAGTGTCATTCTCCACTGGTTGGGACATGCAAGGAACCAATCCCAGTATGTATGTTTTTGATAAGAAAGGATCATTGAAAAGACCTAACAGCCCTCGCCCAAAGGCCTGAAGGGTCACATTTAAGCTCCCGGCAGAAGTGCCCGTCGACAGATGGATTCAGGCTGGCACAGGGAATAATAAGTGGCGAAACTTCGATCAGGGCGGAAGAACATCCATGGCATGTATGAGGCAATTTCAAACTTCCAATCGAGAGATGTACAGGCTCGAAAACTATAAGGGAAAGAATCTAATGTCTAGGTCTCAATGGAGGAGACATCAAAGGATGAAGAAGGTTGAAAAAGAGTCGATGTCGAAGGAAGTCGGAGATGATGATAGATGACTTTGACTCTGATGGGGTCTTGTCTGTAAACCTGAACTGCAACGTAGTGTCGGTCCTTCCTCGTGAGTATTATCAGGATACAGAGGTTGAACACTATGAAGAGGCAGACGAGGAGGAAATGGCGAAACATAGGCCAGTATGTTACTATGTGTTGAACAACGGTGCAGTCGAAGAACAAAATGCTTTTTTCGAAAGGCCTGATCAGGGAATGAGGAATCATTTGAAGCCTCTCTATATAAGAGCCAAGATCAAAAGTGTGGGTATCAATAAAGTCCTCGTTGATGGTGGAGCAACGGTGAATTTAATGCCCCAATATATGTTGAAGCGAATTGGGATGTTCGACACAGATATAAAACCTCATAACATGGTCCAATCCAACTATGAAGGGAAAGTGGGACACACTTTAGGAGTTATCCAAGTGAACCTTACTATGGGTTCAGTAGCTAGACCCACCATGTTCATGGTAATACCAGCGAAAGCAAATTATAACCTTTTGTTAGGTAGAGAATGGGTTCATAGAGTGGCTGTTGTGCCTTCAATAATGCACCAAAGACTAACTATCTGGAGGGAAGACGGGATAGTCGAGAACATAGAAGGAGACCAGATTTATTACATGTGTGAAGTAAACTAAGTCAATAAAACAAGCTTTGACAAAAATTTGGCCAACATAGGACCATGTCAGGCTGCAGAGGATATATATTCTCCAGACAAGAATGCCTTGTATTATTTATCTCTTCACCCTAGTGGGTTTCAATGGAATAAAGAGATAATGGGAGATCCCGAAGAAATAGAGCATATCGAAGGATTGCATGGAACACGGCCAACTGGCTGGGATGAAGATGTTGAATATGTCTGAGTCATCCTTTTTCGAAAAGATTTCGGCTTACATAGCCGAGAAAAAAAGAAAAACGGCTCTAGAGGCCGAAATAACAAGCATGGCTGTCGAAGCCATAAGAGAAGAATCAGAAGTACCAGGACCAGGGGTGCACTTTATTCTAAACCCCCCCGACGTGAAGATTTCCGACAAACAAGTTTCAAGTGAACAAATGAGTCAAAGATTAGATGCCATTTACAATGAAGAACCTTTGGGATTAGAAAATGATCCAATGGCGTCAAGTGTGAAGATGTTGGCTCAAGACCCCCTCGAAGAATTAGATCTTGGAGATGGGAGTTTAAAGAGGATCACATATATCAGCATAAAATTGGAGCCAAACTTGAAAACAAAGGTCATCGCGCTACTAAAAGAGAATAAAGATTGTTTCGCTTGGGACTATGACGAGATGCCTGGTTTGGAGAGAGAGTTGGTCGAATTGAGATTGCCAATAAAAGAAGGGAAGAAACCCATCAAGAAAACTCCAAGAAGATTCGCACCAGAAGTCCTCTCGAAGATCAAAGCAGAAGTCGAAAGACTTCTTCGTTGCAAATTCATTAGGACCACAAGGTATGTAGAATGGATTGCCAATATAGTACCGGTTATTAAAAATAATGGTTCTTTAAGGGTGTGTATAGATTATCATGATTTAAATGCAGCAACCCCTAAAGATGAATATCCTATGCCTGTGACAGAGATGTTAGTAGACTCAGCCGCAGGCTTCGAATATCTAAGCATGTTAGATGGGTATTCTGGATATAACCAAATCTTCATTGCTGAAGAAGATGTGTCCAAAACAGATTTTTGATGTTCTGGGAAATAGACACCTACGAATGGGTAGTTATGCTTTTTGGCTTGAAAAATGCTAAGCCAACTTATCAAAGAGCAATGAATTCTATATTTCATGATTTTATAGAAACTTTTATGCAGGTATACATAGATGACATTGTCACAAAATCTGCTTCAGATGACAGCCATCTCGATCATCTTCACCAATCATTCGAAAGAATGAGGAAACATGGCCTGAAGATGAACCCCCTTAAATGTGCTTTCTTTGTGCAGGCTGGAGATTTCTTGGGCTTTGTGGTCCATAAGAAGGGGATAGAAATAAATCAAAACAAAACAAATGCCATTATGGAAATGAAAGCACCATCCACGAAAAAGGAGTTACAATCACTATTAGGGAAGATAAACTTCCTGAGAAGATTCATCTCTAACTTAAGTGGGCGAACACAAGCCTTTTCCCCTTTACTCCGTCTGAAGCAAGGAAGATTCGAATGGATTGTTGAGCATCAAAAAGCTTTAGATAAGATAAAGCAATATCTGATGCATCCACCCATTCTATCACCTCCAAACGGGAAGAAACATATGAGACTCTACATATCAGCCTCTAACACTACCATAGGTAGAATGTTAGCTCAAGAGGATGAAAATGGCATCGAAAGAGCCATTTACTACTTAAGTAGGGTACTTAATGAAGCAGAGACTAGGTATACTGCTACAGAAAAGCTCTGCCTTTGTTTATATTTTTCTTGTATAAAACTTAAGTATTATATAAAGCCAGTTTATGTTTCGTCTCACTTTGATGTCATTAAACATATGTTGTCCACACCAATATTGCACAGTCGAATTGGTAAATGGGCTCTAGCCCTTACTGAATACTCTTTAACCTTTTGTCCTCTTAAAGCAATGAAAGGACAAATAGTATCAGATTTTATTGTGGACCACACATTGGTCAAAAATCCTCAACAAGATGTTGAAATAAAACCATGAAGATTATTCTTCGATGGTTCAACACACAAAGAGGGAAGTGGAGTTGGAGTCCTCATAATTTATCCTGAAGGAATTCCAACAAAACTCAAGTACAAAATCGAAGGCCCTCTATGCTCCAACAACGAAGCAGAATATGAAGCGTTGCTTGCAGGACTTGAAGCCTTGTTTGAATTGGGGGCAACTAGAGTCGAAATTAAAGGAGATTCTGAATTGGTAATAAAGCAACTGACGAAAGAATACAAATGTATAAAGGAGAACTTGATTATGTACTTCGTCATGACGAATATGCTGCTCAAAAAATTTGAATATGTGGATTTGAAGCATGTCCCCAGGATAAAGAATCAAGAAGCAAATGACTTGGCACAACTAGCTTCGGGGTATAAATTATCGAAAGAAAGGTTGGCAGAATTAATTCAAGTTAGAGGAAAAGCATTGGCAATCAGGTTATCTCCAACCGATCTAGAAAATACATAACTGGGATTTGCCAACAAGGAAGAATTCGAAGTGTTAAACATAGACATTCTAACAGATACAGATTGGAGAAGTCCGATTGTTAATTACCTGAAAGATCCTTCGACTGATACGGATAGAAAAGTGAAATACAAAGCCTTGTCATATTGTTTGATGGGGAACGAATTGTTCAAGAAAAATCCTGAGGGAATTTTGTTAAAATGTCTTGGCGAAACATAAGCTTATTTAGCACTGTCAAACGTACATAGTGGAGCTTGTGGAGCCCATCAAGCTGGGCATAAGATGAAATGGTTGTTGTTTCGTTATGGAATGTATTGGCCCACTATGCTAAAAGACTGTATAGATTTCGCCAAAGGTTGTCAAGAATGTCAGGTACATGCAAGTATCCAACATTCTCCTGCGAATGAATTAAGTTCAATCATCAAGCCATGACCCTTCAGAGGTTGGGCATTGGATCTAATTGGGGAAATTTGACCTACTTCATCTAAAGGCCAAAGATATATCTTGGTAGGAATAGATTATTTTACCAAATGGGTCGAAGCAATACCATTAGCCAACATAGACCAAGAAGCTGTGATTGAATTTATTCAAAAACAAATATTATACAGATTTGGAATCCCAGAAAGCATAACCACAGATCAAGGATCAGTATTCACTGGTCGAAAGATGCCGGAATTTGCAAAAAAAATGGGGTTCAAATTTCTCAACTCTACACCTTATTATGCTCAAGCAAATGGACAAGTTGAAGCAGCTAATAAGGTGATAATAGGCTTGATAAAGAAACATGTAGTAAAGAAGCCAAAGAATTGGCATAAAACCTTAGATCAGGCGCTCTGGGCTTGTCGAACATCACCCAAAGAAGCAACCAACATTACACCGTTTCAACTCACATTTGGGCATGATGCAGTGTTACCAGTCGAAATCTATTTGCAGTTAGTCATAATTCAGAAGCAAGAGGAGATTCCCCCAAATATATATTGGGAAATGATGATGAATGAGCTGGTAGATCTAGACGAAGAAAGGTTGGGGGTATTGGAGATGATAAGGAGACAAAAGAAAAGATTAGCGAAAGCATATAACAAAAAGGTGAAAGGTAAAACTTTTGTTATTAATGATTTAGTTTGGAAAGTTATTTTACCTATGGATCGAAAGAATTAAGCCCTAGGTAAATGGTCCCCACATTGGGAAGGCCCTTTTCGAATTTTAAAAGTATTTTCAAATAATGCTTATGAAATAGAAGAATTATCGGAGTATCCGAGGATCCTAAAAGTAAATGGGAAATACTTGAAAAAATATAAACCATTTATGCATGAAGTCAAAATTGCAGGAACGTAGTAAGTAAAGACTAATATTACGGCTAAAATGGTGAATGCTTCGCCAAAATGGCTTTATCTTAAACAGAATTGTAATATAGAACGAAAGTTGAACGCAAAATAGGAAAGCATAGAGATTTTCAAGTTAACATTGTAGATCAAAAGGAAGATGTTCATTGATTGAAAATGGTGATACAATCAAAACCCTAAGTACATCATAATAAAAACACTATTAAAATGTTATGAGAAAATCCTACAAGATATCTTCAACTATTTTGAAGATACAATTCACCTAAGTCAAGTTTCAGACCACTTTCAGCCTTGAGGGCATCGGATAGCCCTGCCATGCGCATATTTAAGACTATGCCCATATGAGAAAATATGTATGACAAGAGTCGTCCATAAGGAATACACAAAGTCTTGCCTTTGCGTGAACTCATAATTTATTCTTTCAAATAACGGAAGATAGTGAGGGGTATATTGATTTTCTTCCTGAGAAGGAGGAAATACAAGAACTGGATATCTTCTAACATTATTGTTTTTTGGTTTCCAGCCTTGGACGGAAGTTTTCCGTCAGAATTCTATGCCAAATCCTCCCTAAAAAAACATTGAATGAACTGTTATGGTTGTTAAATACCCTTTTCAAGACATCAGAGATGAGTTTATTGCCATAGTCTTCAGCAAGAACCCCATTAGCTTCATATTTTATCATTTTTGAAATGAATTTTAGGGTGAGAGTGATAGAAGACCCAAAAATATTAGAGCATATGATAAGATTACCTTCCTTATCTTGTTGAATAGATGCTTTCGCCCAAAATTCTGCAATCAAAATAGGATAAGTGGGTCCATCTAAAATGGTTAGATAATATTCTAAATTTTGAGTGGCAAACATGGAAGGAAGAACAATCCCATACTCATCGAAATCTTCAAGAGAAATGATTATTTCCTTCAGAACAGAGAGAATGGTTTCTTTATGAGAAGAAGACATGGTGATAAAAAGAAGAAACAACAAGACTTTCGTTGGAAGCTCTTAGGACTTGGTGAATGTTAAGAAATATGGAGGGTTTATATAGTGGTAACCCACAATGGAGTTGGTTACGCCATGCACCATCATTGGGCCACGTGTTGGTTGCCTGTGGGAAAATGTGAAGTCCGCCGTTTATTTGTCTTGGAAGTTGAAGCGGAATCATCCCATAACCGGCATGCGCACGTCTTAATGAGACGTTTTGGAAAAAGTGAGTCATAATTAGCTAGAAATTATGAGTTATGGGTTATTGAAACGTCTAGTCGAAACGTAATGACTGCAAGAAATGCCCATTTTGTGTGTTCGTAATATTGAGGTAATCATCATAACTAAAATGGTGAATATATATTAAAAAATTAAAATTCGCCAAAAATGGCATTTTCAATATTACATTCTAGAAAATAATTAAGTAAAAAAAAATATCCATCAGTACATAAGAACACAAAAAGAGCCAGCAGGTGGAAAATATTCTAAAGGTTATTATAACTGGTTAATGATTGAAGTAATCAGGAAGGCTGGTATTCATTTGAGAATATTGGGAAGCAAGTACAGACCAGCGTCGCTCGATCGCGGCTTATTGTCTTTTCAACTCTTTGATCTCTGGTCCCAATTTTTGGGCCGTCTCGATATGTTAAATGCCTGTTTGGACTTCTTCGTCTATCTCCTGTCGATATAGCTTTCAGATCTCATCCTGACGATCCTTTACAACCCGTACTTTCTCTTTGAGACGCTGGATCTCTTCCTCCCAGGACTTGATATTTGCCTCATAAGCTTCATACTCTTGTTGATATTTCGAATGCTCAAGCTCCATAACCTCGACTTTGACAGTTGATTCGCTAGCAGCATTCCATGAAGAAGTTTGGGCTTTCACTTTCGCACTTAACTACTGACAGACATATTGCCTTCGAAGATTATCCGATTGAAGTTGGTCAAGTAAGAAACCCAGTGATATAACTACCTGCGAAACTCCCTCAGAAACATTGAGCAAATCTACTTTCTTTAAAAGGCTCTTTAGCCCAAAACAGATGGTAGCATCCTTTTTTAGTGCTTGGACCAAGTCAGTGTCAAAAAACTTTTCCTTTATTTGGCTAAGGAGGCTTTGACCGTTAGATTCTGCAATATTTGCCCCAGAAGCTGTCGAAGAGGCTCCATCTTTGGTAGACGAACCACTATTTACACTCATCATTGCATTGAGGAAGCCTGCAGGGTTTGTAGTTTTGATATGTTCCAATTCAGCCGGAGAGAGTGATGGAGGAGTATTGGTCGAAACAGTCGCATGAACAGTGATCTTCCCAAAGGGTTGATCCTTTGTCTTTTCTAGTTCAAGTTGGCTAGAAGCTTCGTCCTTAGTTTCATTTTTACCAAGGTCAGCTTCTTCGCTTCCTACAGACTGTTCATCTTCTTCATCCATATTAGACAGCTGAGAATTACCCTCCATATCAATATCTTGATCAATGGAAGGAATTACTGGAGATGAATCGTTCGAGCGATCACCTTCGGTATGCTCAGTGGAAGGAAGATTTTTTGAAGGCTCATCACTTTCGATAAACGGAGAAAGAACTGGTGAAATTCATTGTTGAGTAGCTGCCATGAAAGTTACTTAAATTATAATCAAGGCTTATCGAAAGAGAAAGGGTAAAAGGGTCATAAGGGTGTACCTCGAGAACTTTCAAGTTGTAAAATATCAGCAGAAGGATTTACTATCTTAAGATTGGAGGTGGCAGTGCCCACGTCATCCTATAAATTCAAAAGGGCTTAATTCAAATCAAAAGTCATGATGGAAACTACAGTAAGATGGTAAAAGATTAGGTTCTTTACCTTTGGGAGAATATTTTCTGGGCTCAAATTGTGACTCTCGACGACAGGTATGACCCCAGCCATTTTTTGAGGCTGTTCATCAGAAGAGATTTTTTCACTCGAAGTCGTAGGCTTCGAAGTCCCAGACCCTTTTTCCTTAACCAAAGGGACGATGATCTTCTGTTTTTTCTTCACCACTAATTTGGTGGGAGGAGGGGATCCGTCTTCGTCATCCGATGCAATGGTGATACTTGTAGTTGAAGTTTTCCGCTTGGGGTTTGTTGGAGGTTTTGTATTCTAGAAATAATTATGTCAGAAATTCCAACAACAATAAAGCAAGGCATAAACCAGAAGTCAAAGTACTTACCACAGGTTTTTTGCCAGTCTTGTTGGAGTCTCCACTTACCTTCTTGCCTTTCGAAACTACAACAGCTTTACGAGTATTAGCAGCAGGTTCTTTGATGTTTTGTCTTCGACCAAGAGCTATAATAAAAAACAAGACAAGTCAATATAAAGACAAAAAGAAAAAGTGCCAATCGAAAAGTTCTCCAGTTCCAAACCTTCAGGTGTTGGAGTCAGAACACAAACGTGTTCGAGACCAATGTGAAGATGTCCTTTGAAAGTATCCAAGGTGTGCTTAGTCGGAACCACCCATTCAGCGTATTTTTTGGATTGTTCGCAAAGAATTTCGGGGACATTCCCACACACAAACCAGTCTAGAAAATGAGGGCTTAGAGCCACACCAAAGTCAGCACTAGGTAGTGGAGGAAATTTGGGGGGGTATAGTTTAAAATCCACTTCATAACGTTGGTCAGGACGAACATATGTGGCCAAATTCAACTTATCCAGTTTGTTAGAAAACTTTTCGCGTAAAGTAATCGCTGCCTCACGAACGGTCCGACTAAGATCACTGGGCCTATAGATAGTTTCAAAGAATTTTTGGAATGCTTGGATTTCTTTAATATGCGTCGAAATACCTTTCTGAAAGCGCTCCTGCGTAGAAGCAAAAGCCTCAGTCAGTTCATGTGAAAGACCAGCAACGTCGAAGATATGACTGTTATAATATTCGGCCCACCACTTATGAAATTCCATGGTGGAATAGAATGTGGGTTCGAAGGAGATGGGAGTGAGGGAAGTAACGCTAATATATCTGGCAGTCTTTGATTCGAAGCTTTCCTCAGTCGAATACATGGTGTGCATACATGTAATATCTTGAGTGTTGATAGTCATGAAATGGACGACAAGGATTTGATTAGAGACAGGTTATAATATTTATTTACAAATAAAAAATACAATTAAAATAGAGGTTCCAATGTTCCCTCGGGTTTTTGGTAAGCCGACATATTACATAATTTATTTACAAATAAAAAATACAATTAAAAGAGAGGTTAGAACACCGACGTGGCGCACATGGATTCAAATCATATCACTAGAATAACAATGATCAGCTATATTCAACTTGTAACGTCTCTTTTGGATTATCAAGGAGGCTTTTGAGCTATTTAAACATCTCGTTGTGTGTTTAAACATTATTTCAAAGTCTTTTCCTATTTTCAACGTCTCATTACCAACTATATGTTTCTTATTTCCTTGTTTCAAAGTCCTATTGTTTCAAAAATGGATGCAAATTTGTTGTTCGTTATCAATGAAAAGTATGTAGATTTCAATGATTTCGATTGTTTTGAACTAAGGAAAGTTGTTAACAAACAAATGTTGAATGATTACTTTCACATTATTCATGGCCCATATACACTAATCTCGTTAAAGAGTTCTGCATGAATGCATCAGTTGTGCCAGTTGGTCACGATGAAGTCATTCAGTCCTATATCAATGGCTCTCATTTCTTCGTTACTCCATCACTGATGATTGCTATGACAATCAACTGTCAAGAGATATGTAGTTATGTTGAACAATATGAACATAACAATGTCTACTCAACCCAACTTCATCGAATTTATGCCAAATAAAATAAGCTCTCTAGTCCGGCTTCTCTACTCCATATTGTAAAATTTTGGTTTCAACTTCTAGTGGCGAATCTCCGCCGAAGAGAGAAATACCTAGAAACGCTTACTTGGTATTATTGATCGGTAAAATAGCAAGTGTACTATTTTCACCGATGTAGTAATAATGGGTTTTACCCCAAGTATCGATCACGAGGATTGCGTGGGAAATACAAATTATTGTAAGAGTCAATTAAACAAAAGAGCATATGGGGGGTTTTCTTATATTGAAATAATAGAATTAAAATAAATAAGCTGAAAGTAAAGTTGAGCTTCTGTGTATAAATATAGAGTAATGCCAAGGTAGGTGTATGATTTGCCTTATAATGACTCTGTAAAAAGATCTCTTTAACAAGTTCATGAGGTGCAACTATTTGTTCTTAAGTATGTTTTCCTAAGTCCTTAGTGAAAACCTTTTGGTTTGCAATCCTATTGCCTAAGTCCTTAGAAACAAAGGTTTGTAAACCAAAGATATAAATGATCAAGAATATTCAAATAACCTTACGGTATCCCTAGTCCTAGGTGATATCTCAGATTCAATTGTCTAAAAACCTTAACAATCATAGTCCTACAAATTGTTAACCGGAGATCGATCTTTGTTTGTCCAACAAAGAACGCATAAAAACATTAGACAATTAAATTGCAAAACATGAATACTTGATTAAAGAAATACGTAGATCAAAGTCATTACAATTAAAATCAGGGACACCCCCTGGCATTGAGGGGTTTAGCCTCTCATAATATTCAAGAAACCAAAATCAAAAAGTTTAGACATTTACAAAGATTAGGAGAACTCTGATCTTCAATGGTGTCCACCGTTGAATCTCTTCGTCTTCCAAAACCTTGATAAAGCTATCTTGCCCTCTTCTGGAATTCTTTCGTACGATCAAAAAGTCTCTTCTCCTTGTCTCTCAATCCTCTTTTAATCCCTCTAGGTTTTCAGATCTCAGCCGGAATACCCAAATTGCCCCCAAAACTTTAAAATTGTAAAAACATAGAAAATCATAAATTCTGTCCGCACAGGCTGACACGGCCGTGTCACTTGACACGGGCTGACCGTGTCAGCTTCTGCCACTTTTGGGGAAAATTCTTCAGCAGGTTGGACACGGCCGTGTCACTTGACACGGTCTGACCGTGTCCGTCTCTGCCTCTTTTGGCTTTGACTTCAACATCAAAGTTGTAGCCCTTTTCGTTAGCAAAATTTTGCCACCGGAACCGCGTCATTCCGAGTTACGAAGCTCCAGTTATGATCAAAATACTACACACATGTCACGATTTTCAACTTCTTTTACACCAACACTTGTGCAATTTCCATCTGATCCAGAATTAACCTACAACCACCAAGTAGAGAGATCAAAAGCACCTAATAGACAAAGATAAATGGCACAAAAACAAAATGCACGCAATTAACTAATATTAAAGGAATCAACGAAAAACTCTTGAAAACAACCACAAAGTGTTACCAAGTATGACGATCTTATGCCGAATTTATGACGAAACTAAGTAGAAATGGTGATCGATCACAACCCCAGACTTATCTCATTGCTTGTCCTCAAGTGATGCAAGAGATCAAACCGAGCTCACCTTAAACTTTTCTTTTCCACAACATAGTCGATGTCTTTCGCAACTTTCTTCCCTTTCTTGATTAAGCTTTTGGGCTTATCGAACCTTGTTTCCCATCACACTTCACAACAGAGTGTATTTCACCTGCAAACTTTTCACACTTCTCACATTGTCTCTCGGGGTTAGAGTGTTTTTCACTCAACATCACGATATGCAATATCAACCATTGACTTTGCATACATCCTACTTTCACTACACAAAAAGAATTCATACACTTTTGAGGACTTTTTAGGTTGTAACGGGGCTGAGGTGGAAGGACGGATAAACAATGAATTGATATGCAACTGGTTTGTGAACTAGCACTTATGTTATTCTTCTTGTCTTTGTGTTCGGTTTTGTGTGAGGGGGTTTCTTCTTAGACTCTCCTTTTTACCTAATTACTGGGTAATCAACATCGTTCGAGTCTTTCAAATCTTTTTAGGCAAGTGTTTCAAAGTATTTTTTTTCTTTTTTTTTCTTGTGCTTTACACACTTTTCTTTTCTCTTTTTTTTTTCATATCACACTTGCCCTTTATTTTCTTAAGCACCACCCCAAACTTACAATTTCACACAAATTCAAAAGAAACAATAACTACACAAGTGCCAAACAGAAATGATAGAATTATGGTTAAGGATGACATGTGTGGGTTGAAACAAACAAGGGGGAATGGCTCAACAGGTTTAACGAGGGATAAACATAAATAAATGAAGGACGGAAAGGCTCTGGGGAGAACAAACAAGTGCCTCAGTGTGTGATTTCATATTTGTACTGTGTCGGTAGAACAAACGCAAAATTAGAGAGATAAAATCATACATGATTTTACTCTCATGATGATCTTTACATGTGTTTGGCTTTTTATGTTCCTCACCATGTAGGCTAAGTTTGCAGCTTCAACACACCCTTTATGTCATGTGACTTTCTTTTCCGGCTCGATTTCACCACTTACCTTCTCAGTCCAGTTCTTCAAGTTGCGTCCGACACTTTCGGCTATGTCCACTTCCAAAGTACCTCGAGAGATTAAGTTCAGGTTGCACCTTTCATCCACTAACTACCATTCATCATTCATTCAGCATCCATCACTCAATCTATAACACAATGTCAACACAACACACAAACAAAAACAAAAAATGGAAATCAACTAAAAGCAACTGAAAAGAACCCCTCCCACACTTGAACTAAACATTATCCTCAATGTTTTAGAACCAGCCTCGGAGAGATTGCTTACAGAGGTATTGCATTCCAACGATCACTTCCTAGCTTCCACTAGAGATGCTCTCTTTTATTTCCTGAAAATAAGACAAACAACCAGAAATATTAATTATTAAAACCGTGGGTTGCCTCCCACGAAGCGCTTCGTTTAACGTCGCATGGCTCGACGGTCCATTACCATTTTTTTATGGAGGGTATTTCCTTTTCCAAACCTTGTTGCTTGCCACTTCCGCAACCGCGAACTCATGAAGATGAAAAGCCTGGATAACTTTTCTCTTCAATTTGCTTCCCACATTTTTCTCGATTTCCTTAGCTTTCTTAGGACTTTTGACAACTACATAAGTTGGTTCCAACAAAGAGTCTATGCTTGAAACTTTTTCTTGGAGATTTTTAAGATTTTTGTCTTCTTGTTCACCTTCCGTCATACCAGTTGAAGTTTTCTCATTCACATCTGACCTATGTTTCCTGACTCCTAACATCTTCAAGGTTACTTCTTCATCAAATGATTTCAGCGTTAGCGTCCCTTTTTCAATTTCAAAATTACAGCGGCCTGTCGACAAAAAGGGTATCTCAAGAAGGATGGGAGTTTCTTCATCTTCCGGAATGTCCTTGATGTGGAAGTCCACAGGGAATACAAACTTATCAACTTCCACTAGTACATCTTCAGCTACCCCATAGGATTTCTTAACGGTGTGATCGGCGAACCTTAACTGTGTCTTACTTTCATTAATCTTTTCTAATTCAAGCTTTTTGAAAATGGACAAAGGCATTAAACTCACACTAGACCCAGAATCGAGGAGTGCCTTTTTAAATGCTATATTTTTGATAGTGCATGGTATCGCCACTGCCCCAGGGTCTTTCCTCTTTATTGGGATTTTTCTTGCTGACGAGACTATGCCACACTTCTCAGTTGCAATTTTTGGTTCTCCTCCTAGTGATCTCTTTATCGCCAACACCTCCTTCATAAATTTCTTATACAAAGGCATGTGCTCAAGTGCTTCAAAGAAAGGTAGATTCACCTCTAACTTTTTGAACAAGGCGGTAAACTTCCTAAAGTCTTTCTCTTTCGAATCCTTCTTTGTCACTCTGGAAGGGAAAGGTAGTTTGATCACCGGTTCCGCATCTTTCTTATTTTTTTTCTTCGAATGGTTTAACCGGTGGTATCACAACTTCTGGCTCTTTCTGTTTTTCTCTTATTTCCAAATCCACCTCTATCACCATGGGGTCATCGATTTCCTCTTTTTCTTTTTGCGATTCTAACACTTTCTTACTCCTTGTGGTAACAACATTAATCTTCTCTTGGTCTTTCGGATTTTTCACAGTTGAGCTCGGAAGGGTACCTTGTGCTTGTAGAGTGAGATGATGTGCTATTTGACCCGCTTGAACTTCCAGATTTTTTATTGAAGCTGTGGTGTTCCTGAGGTTGGTTCTTGTCTCTTCTTGAAACTGAGAGCATTGTCCAGCAAATCTCTCGATAGCTACTTCCCATTCCGCCTTCTGAGGGCCTTGTTGTTGTAATTGTTGTTGACCTTGAGTTTGATATTGGTTTGGTCCTTGCTTTTGGAAGTTTCCTTGTTGGTCCTTCCATGCGAAATTAGGATGATTTTTCCAACCTGGATTATATGTATTGGCGTATGGATTATTTTGCCTCAACATATGAATCTGTTCAACCTGTTCTTGCGTTGCCACACAATGCATAGCAAAATGCGGTCCACCACATATTTCACACAAAACTGAGGTGACTGGCTCAACCTGTGCTACTTTCTGTTCACCAATATTCAACTTCTTTAATCTTCTTTCTACTTCAGCCGCAATATGTTCCTCCATTTTAACCACTTGATTTGCGAGCTTTAAATCAATTTTACCTTCTGGTTGGCTTATTGCACGATCATATAACTCAATGTGCTCGTTAGCGGCAATAGCTTCTATGATCCTCTTGATACCAGTGGCTGTTGAAAAATTAGTTGAGCCACCGGTAGCAGTGTCTATAAGCTGTTTTGTCTTGACTCGCAGACCATTAACAAAAGTTTGCATTTGCTCGGTTAGATCCATGTTATGAGTGGGACATGCAACCAAACACCTCTTAAACCTCTTATATGCATCTCCAAGTGATTCCCCTTCTTTCTGTTTGAAATTGACAATGTCATATCTTTTTCGAATGAAAACTGAAGCAGGGAAATACTCATTAAGGAAAGCATTTTCCATCTCTTGCCATGTCGTGATACTCCCAGTTGGAAGTGAGTAAAACCACTCTTCCGCATCCTCAGATAAAGTGAATGGAAACATCACAAGTCTCTTGGCTTCTTCAGAATGGCCTTCTATCTTCAATGATGTTGTGGTGGTGAGGAATCTCTATAGATGCTTATTCGCATCTTCGTTGATTCTTCCTGAAAAGGGCTTGCTCTCCAACTGGCGGATAATAGAAGGATGTAATTGGAAGTGTGCCACATTGACCAGTTGATTTACTATTGTCATTTGGCTAAGAGGTGCATTAGCTCTTCCATAATCACCTAAAAGTCTTTCCACGGGAGGCGGATCAGCTGCCATAGTTTCAAATTCTGAATCTGACTGCTCGGATGGGCTGGATAGTGTTTCTTCGTTTTCCGAGTCTGAAATTATGGTTGATTCTTCTTTTGATGCCAGTCTTTTTTGCTTAGCTTCTCGAAGTCGTGCTCGCAATGATCTTTCTGGCAAGTGTACTATTTTCACCGATGTAGTAATAATGGGTTTTACCCCAAGTATCGATCACGAGGATTGCGTGGGAAATACAAATTATTGTAAGAGTCAATTAAACAAAAGAGCATATGGGGGGGGTTTTCTTATATTGAAATAATAGAATTAAAATAAATAAGCTGAAAGTAAAGTTGAGCTTCTGTGTATAAATATAGAGTAATGCCAAGGTAGGTGTATGATTTGCCTTATAATGACTCTGTAAAAAGATCTCTTTAACAAGTTCATGAGGTGCAACTATTTGTTCTTAAGGATGTTTTCCTAAGTCCTTAGTTGTAGCGGGGAAATTCTGATATCGAAGCCATGGGATTGACTCGAGTCAATATTCCGTTTGAAATCGCCACCGCGCTTTATTTTTTCAAAGGAAAAGGGAAAAGAACGTAAAACCCAAAGTTTTGTTTTTAAAACAAGAAAGAGATCTCAGGTACGGGTGTTGATTATATGAGGGGAAGGTTTAAAGCACCCCTCATATCTGTGGTACTCCACAGGAACCTTTTTGAAAATCTGTGTGTGTGTGTGCTAAAAAAGGGTTTGTTTTATTTTTAAAATAAGCTCGGCAAAGCGTTAAGCCTTGGGCCTACATACCTCCTCGGTGCAATGGAGAAGTCAGAGCTAATGTAGTTCCGCTTTTTGGGAAAACATTTTAAAAAACGAATAAACACTTTATCGTCGTTGGAGAGAAATACTCATCCATTGATCTTGAGCATGAGAACAAACGAGTTCTTTGCATCGCTAATGAAAGAAGGGCTCCAACTCGGATAAAATCGACGAGTATGCCACTAACTCTCTCACGCGGAAAAGATCTCATTATATCAATCAATTTCAAAATCGTGGGGTATAACCACTCGTTTCGACGATTAACGGTGTCTAAACTTTTGAATAAAAGCCACTAAGGGCAAAAGATATTTTTTGAGAAAAGGTTTTGAAAAAGGTTTGCAAACATAAGAATATTTTGAAAAAGGGAGAAGATTTTGAAAATTTAAGAATGGGAGGAGATGAAGAGGCTATCCTATTGCGTAAAATAAAAGCTAAGGAAAGAAACGGTCTAACCGAAATAAGAAGCCAACACTTGACATTAAGAGTCAAGGTAGATTTCCCTTCCTTTGGAATATCAATACTAAACCAACATTATCACTTGGGGATCCGGATGAACTTATTGTCTTAGCGCCACTTTTCATTAAGCACATTAAGATTCTGACGAAAATCGGGCAGAGTAACGGCTGTTTTCGGGTAAAATCCTTATCTCAATGCCTTGGAATTAACCATCAAGGGCTTTCAAGGAAATACCTGCACATACAAACAGACAACAATCCAATGCCAGACAGACAGAATAACAGCAGAGTAATAACAGAATAAGAGTCCAGAGGCACTAAGTCCACAAGTCCAAATCTCCAAAATGCTAGGGATAGTAACCAATAGTCCAAAGAGAGCCTTATGTGTTTTTTAGATTTTGGTTGTTTATTAGTGTTTTTGCATAAAAGTAAAGTATGGTCCAAGTGGACAAAAGGAAAATAGCGGAAGCATAAACATATGTCCAAGTGGAGAAAGAGAAAATAGCGGAATTATAAACGTCCAAATGGACAAAGAGAAAATGGCGGAATGTAAATATGATGAAATGATAAAATAAAGCGATAAAGCGAGAAATATAAAGAGCGGTATAATAAATGGCAGAAATTAAAATTAGTTGTTAGATGTTAAAGATAACCATCTTGAAACTTGTCAAGTATGTTATCAAAGTTAGTAATGAAGATCGATGGTGAGTGAATGATGTACTCGGATTTAAATTCAATGGAGGTTTATCAGAAGCTTGATAAAAATCATAGCGACTACACGACAAATACCTCCACAAGTCTTAAATCACCGCATACAATTCTCTTCCATATTTGATCTTTTATCGAGTCGGGACAAATGTAGGAGAACTCTCCATGTATCAAGATCATCAATCAAAAGAAATAAGAAGGAGAAGAAGAAATGATCTAGCCTTTATCAAGAATCCATAGAATTCTCAAGATATCAAGACTTTCATCGATCAAGAGAAAAAAAGATGAAAAAAAGATAAGAATGAAAACAAATTGATCTAGTCTTCATCAAGAATCCATAGAATTCTCAAGATATTAAGACTTTCATCGATCAAAAGGAAATAAGATGAAAAGATAAGAATGAAAACAAATTGATCTAGTCTTCATCAAGAATCCATAGAATTCTCAAGATATTAAGACTTTCATCGATCAAAAGAAAAAATAAGATGAAAATAAGAATGAAAACACAAAAGATAATCAACTCACACTATCATTAATATCATTCATCCATTTTGGTGGATTAGGTCATTTCAAACCTATCAACACCCTAGATCCAATGATATTAATGAAGTGTAGGAAGAAGGAAGCCAAAACAAACACAAAAAAGGCAAAAAAACCACATTCTGCCTGCTGGAAATCGATTTCATGCAGGGGGAAATCGATTTCCATAGTGCAGTTTTCAAAAGAAATAAGTTACGTTCAGCAGGAAATCGATTTCAGCCTTAAGGAAATCGATTTCCTCAGTGTAAATTTCAGCAAAAACAGCATTTAAAGGCATGAAACTTGATTTGAACAAATATACAAACACCTTATGATCACACATCAACTTGAGCACGAATTTTCCATCAAATCACCAACAAATAGCACCAATATAGCATCAAAGATGCATTGAACACAAACAACAAAGAATCACATTGTGATATACAAAAAGGATGAAGAAAATTACCAAATCTTGAACAAAACTTAGATCTACTTCAAGAATCACCAACACAAATCTTGATCTCTCAACAATTGAAGAAAAAAGAGTGAAATAGATGGTGGTTTAGCTCAAAGTTTGTGAGGTTCAAGATGTGACTCACAAACTTTATGAAAGAACAAAGAGCTTTGGTGAATTTGGTAGGGATGAGGAGAGAAATTGCAAGGGGTTTTTTTGGCTCTCAAAGCTTGAGAAATGAGAGAGTAGTGGGCTCTATTTATAGGATGAGAGCAAGAGTAGTGGTAGTTTGGTCTTTTTGCATTTGGTAATTAGCTTGTGTTTAATTGGTGATTAAAGTGGCATTTAAATGGTAAAAAGTGGTAAAATGAGGTTAAAATGGAATCAATGAAGGGAATTATTTTGATGAGGTGGGAAATTGGTAAAATGACAAAAATGGTCAAAGAAAATAGGTGCCAAAATCAAATCAAGCTTCCCTCTCTATTTTTTTTTGAATTTCGCCTTAAGGAAATCGATTTCCCCAGGAGTGAAATCGATTTCACTCTGTTCCAGAAGAGAATTTGGCGCAAAATACACTAGGGAAATCGATTTACCCAGGAGGGAAATCGATTTCACGCTGTCCAGAATGTGATTTTGTTGAAGATTGCTGCAGGGAAATCGATTTACCCAGTAGGGAAATCGATTTCATCAGTCAAAAACTTGAAAAATGCCTTGTTTATTGCATGTCTTGGCTTGGTACCTACAAAACAAAAGCCTACAAAGAAACAAAGCAATGTTTTTGGTATTTGGGTTAGTATAACATGTATACAAGATAAACAATCATTGGTGCTTGATGGTCCCTCTTATTGACGAGGTGAGTGCAACACCATAAACAAAACTTCCAAGTGAAGCTCTTGATTAGTGATTGGGATATGAATGATATAGGATCTTAGGGTCAAAAATTGGGGTATGACAGATGCTCCTATTTAAGTTTCTTCGATTTGGAGATACGATGATTGGAAATCTTCGTTTTGACAAAATCGAAGAGACTTAAATATATAAAACACAATTTTTGATCCTAAGATGCAATGCAATGTTTAATGAATGCATATGATGATAATAAAGCATGACAACACTGGGGAGTAAAAGGTACTCCACTGGGGAAAATAAATGTCTTGCTGGCAAATCTCCGCTGGGGAAGGCAAGACTTTGTTGGAGAGATGAAACTTCGGTAGGGAAAGGAATTTCTCTGGGGAAAACACTTCGCGTCAGAGAGGTTATAAAATCCTCTTTCACTGGGGATGAGGAAAGGGGAACATCCTCTTTCACTGGGGATGAGAAAGTATGCATCCTGAATCAGAATGCCAATCTTCCGTTATAAGAAATCATACCACCGTACCACTGATGATATGAAAGGGATAAATCATCGACGTACCACTGACGATGAAAGAGATGTACCGCCGTACCACTGACGATAACACATACCAACGTTCCACTGAAGGCATGAAGAAGATATACCACCGTACCACTGATAATATAAAAAGAGATAAATCATCGACGTACCACTGACGATGAAAGAGATGTACCGCCGTACCACTGATGATAACACATACCAACGTTCCACTGAAGGCATGAAGAGGTATACCACCGTACCACTGATGATATAAAAAGGGATAAATCATCGACGTACCACTGACGATGAAAGAGATGTACCGCCGTACCATTGACGATAACACATACCAACGTTCCACTGAAGGCATGAAGAGGTATACCACCGTACCACTGATGATATAAAAGGGATATGATTCATCGACGTACCACTGACGATGAAAGAGATGTACCGCCGTACCACCGACGATAACACATACCAACGTTCCACTGAAGGCATGAAGAGCTGCCCCTTTGTACCAATGATGGTGAAGAGCAATCAATAATACTTTTTCAATGATTTGAGGATGCATACATAAATGCCTAGTCTCAATATTCATCATCCAGTGACAAAAAATTCCATCCATGACCAAAATGGAAAGGAGCTGCCAAAAAGACTGGACCATGTGAGGGAGAAACTCATTGGTCTTCTGTTCGTAGTCATCTGAACAGAAAAACTGAAACATATTATCCACCTAGAAACAAATTCAGTGGGGATTTTCAAGGAAAGTGAGTTTTTTCTGCTTAAGACACTCTAAATGAAAGAGCAATTTGTTTGACAGTAAACCTCATGATAGCAAATGTGAAATGTATGACTGTTTTTGATGTATGTTAATGATGCATATGCTGCCAAAACTTAGCACAAGAATTAACTCAAGAGATAGGTAGAGAATATAATCAAGCATGTCTCAAGCTGAACATCAGAGCAAAAACTGCTATAACGATCTTTTGATGGCCTTAGAATAAATGTTGCCCAACACTGAGGGAATATCAGAGCTAAGAGAACACAGTAGTTGAGTTCTACACCATATTTGAACCAGGCCAAAGGTGCATTGAGTGGAACACATTCTTCTTCTTTTGCATTATGAATACATCAACATATCCATTCCTTGTAATGCACTCATGAATCAAAGTAAAACTTCTTTTATAATTTTCAAAAGGATTTTGTTGAAATCAATTTTCTCTTTGTTTCAAAAATTACTATCAACAATAAATGGCATTTTGAGAGATATGGAAGAAATGAGATTGCCAATAAAGGGTAAAGGCTCAAACTTTTTTAATAGAATGGTAGTCTGCAAAAGACAAGACCCCATGGATTATTACAAAATTTGGAAAGTGGTAATTTTGTGGAAAAGGTACATTGAAATGTAATGACCCCATCCTCTCTCTCAACTTGGAATTCCTGAGCAAAGGCTTCCGTTGAAATGTGTTGAACTTCTTCATGATAAACAGATGTCTGCTGATGATCAAGTCTTGTCTGATGTAGTTACTTGCCATGAATCCCTAACTTTTGCCTGGACCGCCCTTTCGGGTTTTCAGTCCACCGGGTATTTTATTCTGTTTATGTCTCTAATTTTTGCCTGGACCGCCCTTTCGGGTTTTCAATCCACCGAGACGCTCTTTTTTGCCTAAGCCGCCCTTTCGGGTTTTCAACTTAGCGAGCTGTTCTTTTATTATTTTTAGGCAAAGTATTTCTTGACTACATCAGCATTCACGGGACGGGGAAGCTTCTCTCCATCCATAGTTGCAAGAATTAATGCACCGCCAGAGAAGGCTTTCTTAACAACATATGGTCCTTCAAAATTAGGAGTCCATTTGCCCCTTGAATCGGAGGTAAAAGACAAGATTCTTTTGAGCACGAGGCCGCCTTCTCTGAATACACGAGGTCGAACCTTCTTATCGAACGCTTTCTTCATTCTTTTCTGGTACAACTGACCATGGCATAAAGCCGTCATCCTCTTTTCTTCTATCAAATTCAATTGATCAAACCTGCTTTGACACCACTCAGCCTCAGATAACTTGGTTTCCATTAATACTCTCAATGATGGAATCTCAACCTCAATAGGGAGCACTGCTTCCATACCATAAACCAAAGAAAAGGGAGTTGCCCCTGTTGAAGTACGAACAGATGTACGGTACCCATGCAAAGCAAATGGGAGCATCTCATGCCAGTCCTTGTACGTAACAACCATCTTTTGCACAATCTTCTTAATATTCTTATTTGCTGCTTCAACAGCTCCATTCATCTTTGGCCTATAAGGCGAAGAGTTGTGATGTTCAATCTTGAAGCTTTCACACAGTTCTCTCATCATGCTGTTATTCAGGTTCGAGCCATTATCAGTGATGATCTTGCTTGGTACACCATATCTGCAAATGATGTTGTTCTTGATAAATCTAACCACAACTTGCTTTGTCACATTAGCATATGAAGAAGCTTCTACCCACTTGGTAAAGTAATCGATTGCTACCAGGATGAATCGATGTCCGTTCGAAGCCTTGGGTTCAATCATGCCAATCATATCAATACCCCACATAGAGAAAGGCCATGGGGAAGAAATAACATTGAGAAGTGTCGGAGGCACATGAATCTTGTCAGCATACACCTGACACTTGTGACACTTCTTTACAAATTTGTAGCAATCAGATTCCATTGTCAGCCAATAGTAACCTGCTCTAAGCATCTTTTTAGCCATCGAATGTCCATTGGAATGGGTACCAAAAGAACCTTCATGGATTTCATGCATCAACATGTCTGCTTCGTGTCTATCCACGCATTTGAGCAAAACCATGTCATAATTCCTTTTATACAAAACATCAGCATTGATGAAGAAACTGCCAGCCAATCTCCTCAAATTTTTCTTATCTTTATTTGATGCCCCAAGTGGGTACTCTTGGGTCTGAAGGAAGTGCTTAATTTCGAAATACCAAGGCTTTTCATCTGTTGCTTCCTCAACTGCAAATACATGAGCAGGTCTATCAAGACGCCTGATTGTTATCTGAGGTTCCTCATAATGGAAATTCACTTTGTACATGGAAGACAATGTGGCTAAAGCATCAGCCATATGATTCTCATCTCAAGGGATGTGGTGGAATTCAACTTTGTTGAAGAATGTCAATAGTCTTCTGGCGTAATCTTTATAAGGAATTAAACCAGGATGAAGAGTTTCCCATTCTCCTTTAATCTGATTAATCACAAGCGCAAAATCTCCATAAACATCAAGAATCTTAATTCTCAGATTAATGGCCTCTTCAAGTCCCATGATGCAAGCTTCATACTCACCAATATTGTTTGTGCAGTCAAAACATATCCTTGCAGTGAAAGGTACATGTGATCCATGCGGAGTGATGATAATGGCGCCAATTCCATGTCCATGAACATTAGAAGCTCCATCAAAAATTAAACCCCACTTGGATTCAGGATCTGGCCCTTCTTCTGGCAATGGTTCATCCCAATCTTGAGATCTCAAATACATTATATCTTCATCTGGGAAGTCCATTCTGATAGATTGATGATCGTAAATTGGTTGGTGAGCGAGGTACTCTGCCAACACACTTCCTTTCACAGCTTTCTGAGCTCGATATTCAATATCATATTCTGATAATAACATTTGCCAGCGAGCAATCCTTCCGGTTAATGCAGGTTTCTCAAATACATACTTAATTGGATCCATTTTGGAAATCAATAGGGTGGTGTGGTTCAGCATATACTGTCTCAGTCGGCGAGCAGCCCACACCAAAGCACAACAAGTTTTCTCAAGCAGCGAGTATCTTGTTTCGCACTCGGTAAACTTTTTGCTAAGGTAGTATATTGCATACTCTTTTCGACCAGACTCGTCATGCTGACCCAACACACATCCCATTGAATTTTCAAGTACTGTAAGGTACATAATCAAAGGCCTTCCCTCAGCCGGAGGGAGCAAAATGGGAGGGTCAAGCAGATATTCTTTGATGTTGTCAAAAGCTTTCTGAAAATCTTCATTCCACACACATCCCTGATTTTTCTTTAACAACTTGAAGATTGGCTCACAGGTAGCAGTCATATTGGAAATGAACCTGGAGATATAATTCAAACGTCCGAGGAAACCTCTCACTTGTTTCTCAGTCTTAGGTGCTGGCATTTCCTGAATTGCTTTAACTTTATCAGGATCCACTTCAATTCCTCTCTGACTGACAACGAAACCCAATAATTTTCCGGAACGGACACCAAAAGTGCATTTGTTTGGATTTAAGCGGAGACGATACTTTCTCAAACGCTGAAACAACTTTAAAAGATCCTCCATGTGCCCTTCCTCTGACTGAGACTTGACAATCATATCATCCACATAAACCTCAATTTCTTTGTGCATCACATCATGGAAAAGAGTAGTCATGGCCCTCTGATATGTCGCACCAGCATTCTTTAACCCAAATGGCATCACTTTGTAACAGAATGTCCCCCAGGGTGTGATAAAGGTTGTCTTCTCCATGTCTTCAGGTGCCATCTTAATCTGGTTGTATCCTGAAAAACCATCCATGAAGGAGAAAACCTCAAACTTGGCCGTGCTATCTACCAACATATCAATGTGAGGTAGAGGAAAATCATCTTTCGGACTGGCTTTGTTCAAATCTCTATAATCAACACACATGCGAACTTTTCCGTCTTTCTTCGGAACAGGCACAATATTGGCAATCCATTGAGGATATACAGAAGTGACAAGGAAACCTGCGTCAATCTGCTTCAAGACCTCATTCTTAATCTTTTCTGCCATATCAGGATGACTCCTTCTTAACTTTTGCTTGACAGGAGGACATTCTGGTTTCAACGGCAAACGGTGCTCCACAATATCTGTGTCCAACCCAGGCATATCTTGGTAGGACCACGCAAAAATGTCAACATACTCTTTAAGAAGCTCTACCATCCTCTTCTTAACATCTTGACCAAGCAGTGCCCCAATCTTGACTTCTTTTTTATCTTCTTCAAAACCCAAGTTGATGACTTCTAATGGCTCTTTATATGGCTGAATGGTGTCTTCCTCGTGCTCAAGCAGTCGGGAAATCTCATCAGGAATACATTCATCACTCTCTTCTTCCGCCTCATACACAGGACACTCGAAGTTAGGAGAGGGCGCAGGGTCATTACTTTCAACGGTTTTATTGATTAATCTGCACAAATGACTATTATTTCAGGAAAAGGAATGATATATGCAAACATGTAATCGTGCAGATTATGGAAAATGAAAACATCTTTTAAGGTTTTTTGTGTTACCACTTTCCAAAAAAAAGCAAAAAGATAAAAAACATGTATATGCAGAAACAAAATGACTTTTATTGATGATTTTAATGTTTAAAACAAACAGAAAACAGCCCCAACAACTTCACTTTCATCTTGGGCAGAATGAAAGGATTTTGAAAAACATAAAAGCAAATTACTTTGAGACATGAGTACACTCAGGAATGTCAATGGTGATCCAGTTCTTAATCATCTTTCCATTGGTCATAAAGTTTGGCACTTCTGGCTCTGATTCGCCTTCAATAATAGCATCCACCTCTGGGAGAGTCGGATGTAGAAACCCAGCACTATGAAACATTTCTTGATAAGGACGAAAAGCAGATTCAAACTTCATCACAGACTTGTCTGAGGCAGAAAATCCCAGACCAGCTCTATTCTTGTTCTCTTGTAGACTCACCATTTGTCCCCAGACTCCTGACTGTCCATTCTGAACCACCAGCTGCGCGTCTTTGAAGGAGGCAATGGAAGCTTCATCCTTTTTGATTTCATCATTAACAGACAGGGCTTAGAATGCAGTTCCAATGACTACCTCATCAGCTTCTATGGTACGAAACGAAGAGAGATGACTAATCAGCAAAGCTTGTTCTCCATTCACAACAACCATCTTTCCATCTTTCACAAATTTCAACTTTTGGTGAAGAGTTGACGTAACTGCCCCAGCCTCATGGTTCCATGGGCGTCCCAATAAGCAACTGTATGCTGGGAAAATGTCCATCACTTGAAAAGTAATCTTGAAGACAAATGGTCCAATACCAATAGGCAAATCAACCTCTCCGACCACTGATTTCTTCGATCCATCAAAAGCCTTGACGATCACATTGCTAAATCTCATTGGTGTGCCACCATAAGACAGCTTGGCAAGAGTGGATTTCGGCATGACATTCAGAGATGAACCAGTATCAATCAACACATTGGACATTGAATCCTCTTTGCAACTGACAGAGATGTGCAAAGCCAAATTATGATTTCTCCCTTCCTCAGGCAAATCTTCATCACTAAAGCTCAGATTGTTACATGCAGTGATATTACTCACAACCCCATTAAACTGATCCAGCGTCACATCATGATCCATAAAGGCTTGATCAAGTATTTTCATCAAAGAATCCCTATGAGCAGGAGAACTCGTCAGCAGCTCCATTATAGAGATCTTGTACGGAGTACGATGCAACTGATCCACAATCTTATAATCACTCATCTTGATAAGCTTCAAAATCTCATCCATCTCCTTTCCTGAAGATGACTCAGCATTCACTTTTGTCGCATTATTATTGTTCACAGGCACTTGAGTTGGATTCCTCTGGACATCCACAACTGTTTGGGGCTGAGTAAAAACTCGTCCGCTTCTAGTCACTCTACTAACATCTGCTATATTCCCAATAGAAGACAGAGGCTTAATCTCGACTTCTTTTCCAGCTTCCATCATGGTGGCATTGTATCTGTAAGGTACAACCTTATCAGAACTATAAGGTACAGATCCAGGCAAACATATCACAAGAGGTTCCACAGCAGCTTTGCCATAATAACCAATCTCTACACATTCTGGGATTTCAAAGCATGGTTCAATCACATTGACATCATCTTCATCTCTGTCCCTCAGAATCTCAATGAGCCTTTGATCTATCATCTCTTGTAAATCTCTTCTCACAATGTAACATCCTCGAGGATTGACTGAACAAATCCTACAAGCAGCATGATTATGCTCATAATGACTGTACTCACACAGAGTGGCATGCATCTCTACCAACGATCCTCTGATGTGTTCCACACGATAAATCTTATACTTCCCAGGGCATCCATGCACCATATTCACAGCAGACGCTTCATGAGTTGGCAATGGATTGTTCTGCACATTTGGACCAATATCACGGAAAGAAAGCATACCAGAACGAACCAATCTCTGGACTTCATTCTTCAGGGCCCAACAGTTTTCCAAATCATGCCCAGAAGCATTCTGATGATAAGCACAAGTGGCATCAGCCTTATACCACCAAGGGAGTTTCTCTGGCACAGGAGGTGGTGATCTTGGTTGAACCAACTTCTTATGAATTAGAGCAGGATACAGTTCAGTGTACGTCATAGGGATAGGATCAATATTAACCCGAGGATACGGATTTCGCCTTGCTGGTTGTTGATTAACATGAGCTACATGCACTGAATTCACAACAGGAGTTACTGACGCCACTTGTTGAGATTGATTTCTGAATCGACTATTCCTCCCATGAGAAACAACATTAGCATCTGATTCTTTCTTCTTCTGGAGTGAAGAACCATACTTCTTCGCACCACCAGATGAATTGTCATTTCGAACCAAACGACCTTCTCGCACAGCTTCTTCCAATCTGACACCCATACCCACCATTTCGGTGAAGTCTACAGGAGCACTTGCAATAATCTTTTCATAGTAAAACGGACCAAGAGTCTTCAGAAAAATCTTAGTCATCTCTTTTTCTTCCATAGGAGGAATCACTTGGGCGGCAACCTCACGCCATCTCTGAGCATACTCCTTGAAGGATTCTTTCTCTTTCTGCATCATAGCTCGCAATTGATCCCTATCAGGAGCCATGTCCACATTATACTTGTATTGTTTCACGAACGCCTCAGCTAAGTCATTGAAAGTGCGGATATGGGTGCTATCGAGGCCCATATACCACTTAGAAGCAGCTCCAGTCAAACTGTCTTGGAAATAGTGAATCAACAGACGTTGATCATTAGTGTGAGTAGACATCTTTCTCACATACATCACCAGGTGTGCCTGGGGACAGGAATTTCCCTTATACTTCTCAAATTCAGGCAGTTTGAACTTAGAAGGTACTTTCACATTGGGAACAAGGCAAAGATCATGCACATTCTTTCCAAACAGTTCTTTCCCACGCAAGGCTTTCATCTCTTTCTGCAATTCTTCAAACTGATCTTGGAAACCATCCATTCTGTCATGAATTTCACTTGGAGCAGCATCATAAATGGGCTCTGGGACAAAAGGACCAGTATGAACAATAGGAGATGTGTTGACCATAACAGGAGTCAACGGACGAGTCATTTCAGGAACAGACAAATAACCTTCAGGCATGCCCCAGGGATATCCATTAGGCATACGTTGCTGAGTAGCACCAACAGGAATAGCAGGAATTGTTGTAGCAGCAATTTCAGAAATCACAGTGGTCTGACCCTGAGCTTGGGCATTGGGAGGAGGAACCTGATTCTGAGCAGCCATCAATGTCTCAACCAGAGCAGTGAGACGATCCACACCAGATCTCAAAGTAACAACCTCTTCACGTAGCTCACGATTCTCTTGTTCAAGACCTTCCATCTTCTTCTTGCAGTTAGCTCGAGTGTTATACCGGTGAGACAGCTTGATTCTGTATGAAGAACACTGAATAAGACCTCTGG
Source organism: Vicia villosa (assembly GCF_029867415.1). NCBI lineage: Eukaryota > Viridiplantae > Streptophyta > Magnoliopsida > Fabales > Fabaceae > Vicia > Vicia villosa. Next base: position 68,786 of record NW_026706201.1, on the reverse strand, counting down.
AAATACTCTCCGAAGCAAGACCAAAAATGCAGAATGATGCATGAAATGCAATGCAAATGATTTTTATTATTTTGGTTTTCAAGGAACTTTTAAGACATTAATTGTAAACATTAGCAAAAAACATCATAAAACATAACAATATTCTTTCATTAGTAATGGAAAAGCATACAAAAGGATTCAAAGATCCAAAATTACAAAACAAAGGAAAAGCTAAAAACTAGAAGGGAACACTTCTGACGAAGATCCATCTCCTCTCTGCAGCTTCCTACGGAGCTTCTCCAATTCATCTTCATAAAAGGCCTTCAAATGAGCATTCTCGACCATCAGCTTATCAGCAACTTCCTTCCATGCAACTGAATCTTCATGTTGTCTCTTTCGCTTTTCACCATGTTGTTGAAGTAACTCTTCTTGATGACGAATCTGATCATCCTTTTCCATCAATCAACCATCTTGGATATCAAGCATTTCATCCTTTTCTTTCAAGTGTATCTTCAACTCTTTGTTCTCAAACTCCAAAGCATCTCTTTCCGCTCTCAACTTAGCCACGAGCTCTAGATGTTCTTCACTACTTTCAACAGGAGTAGTGGAAGACAATGGTGGAGTAACGAGTAGAAAAGGCTCCTCGAGTAAATAAGGCATCTGAAAAGTATGAGCTCTAGCTTGAACCCAATCAGTGTAGTCTTTGAGAGCAACACATTGTTTCGTTCCCAAATGTCTCTTCCTATCAACATGGTGCCAAGCACGCACAAACCGATTTCTCATATCCGAATTTCCATCTTGATTAAGATAAAAGATTCCTGACACAAGAATATTAGCGGGTCTCTCCTTCATGGGGTAGCAAAATTGACGCCTTGCAAGAATGGGGTTGTAGGTAATTCCTCCTTGTATACCAAGAAGAGGTACATTAGGGAATTCTCCACAACTATCAATAATCTCACCAATGTCATAAGCAGGATTGTACCAATGGATATTCCCATTAGTAAGAGGCATAATCTTCTGAGACCATGAGAGACCATCAGGATTGTTCAAGAAACTCTTAGCTTGAGGTAAGTGCGAAATAAACCACTTATAGAGCAACGGAGCGCAACAGTTGATAAGTCCACCTTTCTTATCATTCCTATGGTGAATGGAATGATAAGTATCCCCAAGCAAAGTAGGCACAGGATTCCCAATCATGAAAATCCGAATAGCATTAACATCGACAAAGTTGTCAATGTTGGGAAAGAGTATCAAACCATAGATGAGCAAGGCCAGAAATGTCTCAAAAGCAATCATACTTCCTTTACTAGCCAACATAGAAGCCTTTCCAATCAAGAACTTAGAAGTCAACCCCCAAATTCCTCCTTTTTTAGTCATGTTTGCTTTCACATCTGATATCTTCAAATGAAGAAGCTCTGCTATCTCATCAACCTGAGGCTCTTTCTCCAGACCACTAAACGGCATGTCATTCGTAACTGGCAAACCAATCCAATAAGAATACTCCTCCAAAGTGGGCATAAGCTGATAATCGGGAAAGGTAAAACAATGATAAACTGGGTCATAAAACTGCACAAGAGTCTCAAGAATCCCTTTTTCCACTTTGGTCTTCAAGATAGGGATCAATTTCCCATAACGGTTTTTGAAGTTGTCAATATTAGGAACCAAAGTTGCTAGCTCTTTCAATTCCTTTGCACTTGAATTCCGGAAAGTATACTTCTTGATGCTTCTCTTTTGATCCATGGTACCTGTGATGTTTAGAAAAAATGTCTCTAAGTTCCTTGAAAACCATTTGTGAATGTTATTTTTATGAATGCATGAATGCATGGTTTATGCATCAATCACAATCAAGAGCACACAAGATCACATCAAATCACACAAAATCACACAGTCCAGGTTCTTAGGTTCGACGTCACGAGCATGGAGCCATGGGTCTACCCATCCCACAAGGTGTGTTCTAGGGAATTTTGTACTTGCCAATCGGGTTCTACAAAGGTTCCCAGAGTTTTCAATCTTCTATCGGATATTACTGGCACGCACAATTGCTCATGGGCGCCAATAATATGCCTAAAAAGACCTCGTCTGAGCGTAGTATCGCATGACAACAAGCTCAAATTGGTACTTGATCTTGTTTCTGCACTACATCCTAAAAAGGCTTAGATTGGTTAAAAAGGTTCTAGGCCATTCAGCTTCTACAGACACTCACTATTGAAAGTAATAGCGTTATCAAGATGGTTAGTAACAACCTCTACTACCTTCCATGAGGCCTCCACTGATTGGGGTTCCACCATATGACGCTCATGGTAAAGATTGCTCCTGACATGCGACTATTGGTCTTACCACCTCCTATCTCAAGTTACTCACCAAAGTTCGGGTTAGAACTTTGTCTCATCACAGAGGAACCATCGAGCACAAAAAAGAAAAAAAAAGAAAATAAACAAACAAAGCACACAACAATATATACAAATAAAAACACTCAGATAAACAAAAATAGGCTTAACACACTCAAAACTGGATCCCCAGTGAAGTCGCCATTTTTTTGTAGCGGGGAAATTCTGATATCGAAGCCATGGGATTGACTCGAATCAATATTCCGTTTGAAATCGCCACCGCGCTTTATTTTTTCAAAGGAAAAGGGAAAAGAACGTAAAACCCAAAGTTTTGTTTTTAAAACAAGAAAGAGATCTCAGGTACGGGTGTTGATTATATGAGGGGAAGGTTTAAAGCACCCCTCATGTCTGTGGTACTCCACAGGAACCTTTTTGAAAATCTGTGTGTGTGTGTGTGCTAAAAAAGGGTTTGTTTTATTTTTAAAATAAGCTCGGCAAAGCGTTAAGCCTTGGGCCTACATACCTCCTCGGTGCAATGGAGAAGTCAGAGCTAATGTAGTTCCGCTTTTTGGGAAAACATTTTAAAAAACGAATAAACACTTTATCGTCGTTGGAGAGAAATACTCAGCCATTGATCTTGAGCATGAGAACAAACGAGTTCTTTGCATCGCTAATGAAAGAAGGGCTCCAACTCGGATAAAATCGACGAGTATGCCACTAACTCTCTCACGCGGAAAAGATCTCATTATATCAATCAATTTCAAAATCGTGGGGTATAACCACTCGTTTCGACGATTAACGGTGTCTAAACTTTTGAAGAAAAGCCACTAAGGGCAAAAGATATTTTTTGAGAAAAGGTTTTGAAAAAGGTTTGCAAACATAAGAATATTTTGAAAAAGGGAGAAGATTTTGAAAATTTAAGAATGGGAGGAGATGAAGAGGCTATCCTATTGCGTAAAATAAAAGCTAAGGAAAGAAACGGTCTAACCGAAATAAGAAGCCAAAACTTGACATTAAGAGTCAAGGTAGATTTCCCTTCCTTTGGAATATCAATACTAAACCAACATTATCACTTGGGGATCCGGATGAACTTATTGTCTTAGCACCACTTTTCATTAAGCACATTAAGATTCTGACGAAAATCGGGCAGAGTAACGGCTGTTTTCGGGTAAAATCCTTATCTCAATGCCTTGGAATTAACCATCAAGGGCTTTCAAGGAAATACCTGCACATACAAACAGACAACAATCCAATGCCAGACAGACAGAATAACAGCAGAGTAATAACAGAATAAGAGTCCAGAGGCACTAAGTCCACAAGTCCAAATCTCCAAAATGCTAGGGATAGTAACCAATAGTCCAAAGAGAGCCTTATGTGTTTTTTAGATTTTGGTTGTTTATTAGTGTTTTTGCATAAAAGTAAAGTATGGTCCAAGTGGACAAAAGGAAAATAGCGGAAGCATAAACATATGTCCAAGTGGAGAAAGAGAAAATAGCGGAATTATAAACGTCCAAATGGACAAAGAGAAAATGGCGGAATGTAAATATGATGAAATGATAAAATAAAGCGATAAAGCGAGAAATATAAAGAGCGGTATAATAAATGGCGGAAATTAAAATTAGTTGTTAGATGTTAAAGATAACCATCTTGAAACTTGTCAAGTATGTTATCAAAGTTAGTAATGAAGATCGATGGTGAGTGAATGATGTACTCGGATTTAAATTCAATGGAGGTTTATCAGAAGCTTGATAAAAATCATAGCGACTACACGACAAATACCTCCACAAGTCTTAAATCACCGCATACAATTCTCTTCCATTTTGATCTTTTATCGAGTCGGGACAAATGTAGGAGAACTCTCCATGTATCAAGATCATCAATCAAAAGAAATAAGAAGGAGAAGAAGAAATTATCTAGCCTTTATCAAGAATCCATAGAATTCTTAAGATATCAAGACTTTCATCGATCAAGAGAAAATAAGATGAAAAAAAGGTAAGAATGAAAACAAATTGATCTAGTCTTCATCAAGAATCCATAGAATTCTCAAGATATTAAGACTTTCATCGATCAAAAGGAAATAAGATGAAAAGATAAGAATGAAAACAAATTGATCTAGTCTTCATCAAGAATCCATAGAATTCTCAAGATATTAAGACTTTCATCGATCAAAAGAAAAAATAAGATGAAAATAAGAATGAAAACACAAAAGATAATCAACTCACACTATCATTAATATCATTCATCCATTTTGGTGGATTAGGTCATTTCAAACCTATCAACACCCTAGATCCAATGATATTAATGAAGTGTAGGAAGAAGGAAGCCAAAACAAACACAAAAAAGGCAAAAAACCACATTCTGCCTGCTGGAAATCGATTTCATGCAGGGGGAAATCGATTTCCATAGTGCAGTTTTCAAAAAAAAACAAGTTACGTTCAGCAGGAAATCGATTTCAGCCTTAAGGAAATCGATTTCCTCAGTGTAAATTTCAGCAAAAACAGCATTTAAAGGCATGAAACTTGATTTGAACAAATATACAAACACCTTATGATCACACATCAACTTGAGCACGAATTTTCCATCAAATCACCAACAAATAGCACCAATATAGCATCAAAGATGCATTGAACACAAACAACAAAGAATCACATTGTGATATACAAAAAGGATGAAGAAAATTACCAAATCTTGAACAAAACTTAGATCTACTTCAAGAATCACCAACACAAATCTTGATCTCTCAACAATTGAAGAAAAAAGAGTGAAATAGATGGTGGTTTAGCTCAAAGTTTGTGAGGTTCAAGATGTGACTCACAAACTTTATGAAAGAACAAAGAGCTTTGGTGAATTTGGTAGGGATGAGGAGAGAAATTGCAAGGGGTTTTTTGGCTCTCAAAGCTTGAGAAATGAGAGAGTAGTGGGCTCTATTTATAGGATGAGAGCAAGAGTAGTGGTAGTTTGGTCTTTTTGCATTTGGTAATTAGCTTGTGTTTAATTGGTGATTAAAGTGGCATTTAAATGGTAAAAAGTGGTAAAATGAGGTTAAAATGGAATCAATGAAGGGAATTATTTTGATGAGGTGGGAAATTGGTAAAATGACAAAAATGGTCAAAGAAAATAGGTGCCAAAATCAAATCAAGCTTCCCTCTCTATTTTTTTTTGAATTTCGCCTTAAGGAAATCGATTTCCCCAGGAGTGAAATCGATTTCACTCTGTTCCAGAAGAGAATTTGGCGCAAAATACACTAGGGAAATCGATTTACCCAGGAGGGAAATCGATTTCATGCTGTCCAGAATGTGATTTTGTTGAAGATTGCTGCAGGGAAATCGATTTACCCAGTAGGGAAATCGATTTCATCAGTCAAAAACTTGAAAAATGCCTTGTTTATTGCATGTCTTGGCTTGGTACCTACAAAACAAAAGCCTACAAAGAAACAAAGCAATGTTTTTGGTATTTGGGTTAGTATAACATGTATACAAGATAAACAATCATTAGTGCTTGATGGTCCCTCTTATTGATGAGGTGAGTGCAACACCATAAACAAAACTTCCAAGTGAAGCTCTTGATTAGTGATTGGGATATGAATGATATAGGATCTTAGGGTCAAAAATTGGGGTATGACAGATGCCCCTATTTAAGTTTCTTCGATTTGGAGATACGATGATTGGAAATCTTCGTTTTGACAAAATAGAAGAGACTTAAATATATAAAACACAATTTTTGATCCTAAGATGCAATGCAATGTTTAATGAATGCATATGATGATAATAAAGCATGACAACACTGGGGAGTAAAAGGTACTCCACTGGGGAAAATAAATGTCTTGCTGGCAAATCTCCGCTGGGGATGGCAAGACTTTGTTGGAGAGATGAAACTTCGGTAGGGAAAGGAATTTCTCTGGGGAAAACACTTCGCGTCAGAGAGGTTATAAAATCGTCTTTCACTAGGGATGAGAAAAGGGGAACATCCTCTTTCACTGGGGAAATATTTAAAATATGTGGTTATTAAATATGTGGTTGATGTTTTAATAATTTGATTTGTATTTATTATTTAAAATATTTTAAATTTATGTATGAAATTTTTGAGATTGTTTTATTTTATTATTTACAATGTAATTTGATTTTTGAAAAAGTAAATATTTTTATTAAAAAATTTGATTTTACTAAATGGGACGTGTTTGGGTTTTAATGCTTCATCTCCATTTGGGTTTGGGGATTGATTGGGGATTCGGGTTTGGGGGAGGTAAAACCGTCCCCGACCCGCCCCCTTGCCATGCCTACTTGGTATGATAAGCATATCCTGTTATTCCTCATCCACAACATCAGAGTTAATCTTTCTCTGACCATTTTCAACTTCTTGAAGGAAATGATAAAGACTTCTTGGGAGGAACGACTTTTCTCATACCTTATGGAAGAGTTCTTTATGATCTTTTCTATAAGTTAGGGATAGTTAGTGGTAATGTTGAAGTTGAGTGGACTGGAAATTTTGAATTTGGTGAGTAGTTTTCTTTGTTGTGTTGGTTTTTTATTATTATCATTGAAATATTTCTTTTTTCTATTATTTCCTATTATTGTTTATTGATAACAAAGTTTTAATGCAACAATGGAGATTCGAAGCAAGGTTCTTATAGCTATATTACCTCGATTCTCAAGGAAACTGAGATAACAAGTTTATTAATTTTTTTATAGATAAAAGAAGGCCATAACTTATAGCCATGTTACCTCTGTGTTTTATAACACTGACGTAACATGTTGTTTATCTTATTAAAAAAAACATTGCGCTTCCAAGACATATCCTCTCGATTTCTAGCATGCTGGAGATGAAAGCTTCATATCATAAAAAGTGTTATTTGTTGTAGTGCTCCCAATCCAAATTTAATTCTCTCCAAATAGCTGACAATTCAGCTACCAATATGAACATTTTTTATAAAAGAAATTCAAACACAACCAACACTACTACGAAAAAGCCATGCCACAACGATTAGAAAAGGGATACCAGAACGCCTGGCCAACCGCTGTGAGGTAAGGGGTGATTATATGTCTGGTGCTTTCCACCACGGTTGCGAGACCGTGATTATAAGTCAGGATGCACGCTATATATCACAACCATTACACTTATCAACAATTGTGATATATATTTAGTTACTGGGTTCAAAACCCAGTAGCACCAATTTATTTAGAATATAAATAACATTTCATCACAGTTACAATAAATAACCTTTGTGGAAAGTACCCAGAGTTTATTATATAATATGTAGTTTGCTTGTTTTTTCATACACATCACCAAATAAATACAACCATTCAAATTGATGAATAAGTATTTAATCTGAAAATTAACCTATTCTTAAAAAACAACTTAAACAAACCATTATTTTTCAAAGCGCATGCATGTCACAACTCATATCTTGCTCTTTAACATTTAGAATATGGTTCAATGGTCTAAGTCATTCATGGCATTGATTTCTTCGCTTCTAGTTTAATTTGAATAACATCAATTTATTGATCAAGTCTACCTCATCATTGTCACTTATCATGGTGATTGTGATGATGACTTATCATCATAACAATAATGATGATAAGTGACGAGGAGGAGGTAGACTTGGCAAATAAATTTATGTTATTCAAATTAAACTACAAGAGAAGATATTGATGCAATGAAGGAATCAGGTCATTAAATCACATTCTATAGGTTAAAGAGTGTGATATAAATTATGAGATAGATGCAATTCAAAAAACATTGACTGATAGAAAATGATTTTCAAATACAACTTAATTTTTAGAGCATAAGTTTCAATGTCAATTTAAATGAATGTATTTTTAGTGAAGGGTCAGTGAAACAAACAATCTACATACAATATAATAAACTAAACTTGATCTTCTATCAATCTGCATAAGTATTTAAAGAATACAACATTGTTAAGTCACAAGAAAGCCTATTTCTTGCGACTTAGCAACGTTTCCTTCTTGTTCTCAGAACATTAATCAACAATGTGAGATATTGGATCGAACTCTAGTATTGTCGAAGGGTAGCTTCTTGGTTCGACAGTTCGACAGAGTTAAGCATGAAGTCGAAGGATTATTCACATGCTGGTGTCGAAATGTGCATGCTGTAGTCGAAGATGGGTCTAGCATGCAGATGTCGAAGATGCTAGGGTTGTTAGCATGTTAAATTAGGTTTTAGTGTTTAAACCCTAATTTGTTAAGTTAGCTTGTTTATTAAGTTGGCTTGTGTAATGGGCCTTGCTGAAAAAGCCCATTAGTTAGTATGTTAGGTTTTATTATAAATAGCATACTAGTCTCTCATCATTGCTAAGCTGCAAATCCTAATTTAGGGTGAGAGAGGTTATTTGTTATTCTTGTAAACTTGTAATCTTGTTTTAAGAGAAAGTGAAAGAATAGCAGTTATAACCAATTCTTGTGTTCCTCTTCTTCCTTGTCCTTTATTCTTCCTTGTTTTATACTTTGTTCTTGGCATTGAATTCACAACAAATTGGTGCGGTGAGCGTGGAGAAGATGCCTTCAACAAAGTATGAGATTGAAAAGTTCACCGGAGTGAATGATTTCGGTCTGTGGCGCTTGAAGATGAAAGCCCTACTGGTTCAGCAGGGTTGTTTGGAAGCGTTGAAGGGAGAGGCAGCCATGAATGCAGAATTGACGGCAGCGGAGAAGACGAATATGATCGAGAAAGCACACAGCGCAATTTTGTTGAGCCTTGGTGATAAGGTTCTCCGGCAGGTATCAAAGGAGACGACGGCATCAGGGTTATGGGTGAAACTTGAAAGTTTGTATATGACCAAATCGCTGGTAAATCGACTCTACCTGAAGCAAGCTTTGTATTCATTCAAGATGATTGAAGACAAAGTATTGGCTGAGCAGTTGGATATGTTCAACAAGCTGATTCTTGATCTTGAAAATATTGATGTGAAGATCGATGATGAAGATCAAACGCTGTTACTATTGTGTTCTTTGCCTCGATCACATGCTCACTTCAAAGAAACTCTCTTGTATGGAAGGGAGTCCCTGGCGTTTGAAGAAGTTCAATCAGCCTTGTACTCTAAGGACTTGAATGAACGAAAGGAGCATAAACCTTCAACTGTTGGCGAAGGTTTGGCCGTTAAAGGAAAACTCTTACGAAAGGATGGTAAGTTCGACAAGAAGAAAGGCAAAAGCCAGTCGAAGACTTACAGTGGCGAAGCATCTGGCATTCGATGCTACCATTGTAAGAAGGAGGGTCACACAAGAAAGGTGTGCCCTGAACGCTTGAAATATCATGGAGGTAAGGATAATGGCAACGCTGCCATTGTTCAAGATGATTTCGAATCATCTGATGTTCTTGTGGTTTCAAGTAGTGACTCTAAGAAGGAGTGGATTATGGATTCAGGTTGCACTTGGCACATGACTCCAAACAAAGACTTGTTCGAGGAATTATGTGATCAAGATGGTGGATCAGTATTGCTGGGAAACAACAAGGCTTGCAAGATTGCAGGTGTTGGATCTGTGAGATTCAAGCTCCATGATGAGTCAATAAGGTTGTTAACTGAAGTCAGGTATGTTCCTGATTTGAAGAGAAATCTTCTTTCTCTTGGTGAATTCGACAAGAAAGGATATGTTTTCCAAGGAGAGAAAAGTATCCTAAGAGTCATGAAGGGTTCGAAGGAAGTCTTGAGAGGCGTGAAGAAACAAGGCTTGTATACCCTTGAGGCTGAAGTTGTAAGTGGTTCGACAAATGTTGCATCCACGAAACCTTTGTCGAAAACAGAAATCTGGCACATGAGACTGGGCCATGTCAGTGAAAGGGGTCTGGTCAAATTAGGGAAACAAAATCTGCTTGGTGGAGACAAAGTCGAAAAGCTGAAGTTTTGTGAACCCTGTGTACTTGGAAAATCTTGCAGAGTGAAGTTCAACAAAGGCAAACAAAGAACACATGGATCCATTGATTACATCCATGCTGATCTTTGGGGGCCTGCAAGGTGTCCATCACATTCAGGAGCAAGGTATTTTCTATTCATAGTAGATGATTATTCCAGAAAATTATGGGTATTCATCCAGAAGACTAAGGATGAAACTTTTGAGAATTTCAAAAGTTGGAAGACTCTGGTTGAAAATCAGACTTGCAGAAAGGTCAAGAGGTTGAGAACCGACAATGGCCTTGAATTTTGCAATGAGGCATTCGACAGTTTTTGTGCTGCCTCTAGTATTGAAAGGCATAGAACTACTGCAGGTACTCCACAGCAAAATGGTTTGGCTAAAAGGTTTAATCGAACTATTTTAGAGAGAGTCAGATGCATGTTGACTAGTGCCGGTTTAAAGAAGGTGTTCTGGGCTGAGGCTGTTTCGACAACAACATATCTGATAAACAGATGTCCTTCGACAGCGTTAGATATGAAGACACCTGAAGAAGTTTGGTCGGGACATCCACCAGATCTCGACAAATTGAGAGTATTTGGCTGCATAGCCTATGCTCACATTAGGCAAGACGAGGTCGAACCTAGAGCTCTAAAATGCATGTTCATGGGATACCCTGAAGGAGTCAAAGCATATAGGCTATGGTGCCTAGAGCCAGGTCATAGGAGGTGTATCACCAGTCGAGATGTAGTTTTCAATGAAGCTGAAATGGCTTTTAAGAAAACTGATGATGTTGGTCGAAGTACAGAAACATCTGACGAAGAGCTGGAACAGGTAGAGATTCCTGTTGAGGTGGAGCATGTTGATGCTGAATTGCATATCCCAGATGAAGTCGAAGAAGAAGCAGAAGATGCTGAAGTTGAGGAAACTGACGATGACTACCTATTGTCGAGAGATAGGTCGAGAAGAGTCATCAAGCCACCTCAGAGACTTGGATATGCAGATCTTATAGCTTATGCCTTAATCTCTGCAAGTGAGGTTCTAGACGAAGAACCTAGAGACTATAAGGAAGTTATGAGGAGTCGAAATAAGACTGAATGGCTGAAGGCCATGGATGATGAGATGAAATCTCTTCATGATAATCATACTTGGGAACTGATCAAGAAACCTGTTGGGGAAAGGTTAGTCAGCTGTAAATGGATTTTCAAAGTTAAGGAAGGAATTGAAGGAGTGACGTCGAAAAGATACAAGGCAAGGTTAGTTGCAAGGGGTTTCACTCAGAAAGAAGGTGTCGACTTCAATGATGTGTTTTCTCCTATTGTGAAGCATAGGTCCATTCGAATGTTTCTTGCCATGGTGGCACAGTTCGATCTTGAACTGGAACAGATGGATGTGAAGACTGCATTCTTGTATGGTGATCTAGATGAAACGATCCTGATGAGGCAACCTGAAGGGTATGTCGAAAAGGGGAAGGAAGATTATGTGTGCAAGTTAAAGAGATCTTTGTATGGGCTGAAACAACCTCCTCGACAGTGGAGTAGGAGATTCGACAAGTTCATGGCACGCATAAGTTTCATTAGAAGTCAGTTCGACCACTGCGTTTACTTCAGATTTCGACCTGGTAATTCATTTGTTATTTTGTTGCTTTATGTGGATGATATTCTCATAGCAAGCAACAGTGTTGAAGATGTGATGAGGGTGAAGGCTGAACTCAATAAGGAGTTCGATATGAAGGATCTGGGAGCTGCTTCCAGGATTCTTGGAATTGACATTTGGAGAGATAGTAAGAAGTCGAAGATATGCTTATCTCAAGAGGCATATCTACGGAAGATTCTTGAAAAGTATGGTATGTCGAATTCGAAGCCCGTTGTGACTCCAACAAACCCTCAATTCAAGCTGAGTATTGATCAGTGTCCCAGTACTGATGTCGAAAGAGCCTATATGAATAGCATCCCATATGCTAATATAGTCGGCTCTTTGATGTATGCTATGGTCTGTACTAGACCCGATATAGCATACGCAGTAAGTCTTGTAAGCAGGTACATGGCGAATCCTGGAAAGGCTCACTGGCAAGCATTGAAGTGGATTTTAAGGTACATAAATGGGTCTCTGAATAGAGTCCTAATTTATGGTGGAGCCTTGGGTGAAGATAGTAAAGCAGTAATAGAAGGATATGTCGACTCTGATTATGCAGGTTGTATGGATTCCAGAAAATCTATTTCTGGATATGTTTTCACTATGTTTGGCACTGCAATTAGTTGGAAAGCAACACTTCAGAAGGTTGTTGCTCTATCAACCACTGAAGCGGAGTATATTGCCCTAACTGAAGCTGTGAAAGAAGCATTGTGGCTTGAAGGTTTTGCGAAGGAGCTGAAACTTCAAGGTCGAGGTATCACTGTTAAATGTGATAGTCAAAGTGCAATACACCTGTCGAAGAATTCAGCCTATCATGAGCGAACTAAGCACATTGATGTGAGGCTGCATTTCTTCAGAGGAGTAATCGAGCGTGGAGAAGTCCAAGTGCTGAAGGTTTCGACTGAAGACAATGCTGCTGATATGATCACCAAGACATTGCCGAGTTGCAAGTTTTTCCACTGTATGCAGTTGATAAAGCTGCATGAAGAAAGCTAGTCTGTTCCTTAGCGTTGTAGAGTTAGGTCCAAGGTGGAGATTTGTGAGATATTGGATCGAACTCTAGTATTGTCGAAGGGTAGCTTCTTGGTTCGACAGTTCGACAGAGTTAAGCATGAAGTCGAAGGATTGTTCACATGCTGGTGTCGAAATGTGCATGCTGTAGTCGAAGATGGGTCTAGCATGCAGATGTCGAAGATGCTAGGGTTGTTAGCATGTTAAATTAGGTTTTAGTGTTTAAACCCTAATTTGTTAAGTTAGCTTGTTTATTAAGTTGGCTTGTGTAATGGGCCTTGCTGAAAAAGCCCATTAGTTAGTATGTTAGGTTTTATTATAAATAGCATACTAGTCTCTCATCATTGCTAAGCTGCAAATCCTAATTTAGGGTGAGAGAGGTTATTTGTTATTCTTGTAAACTTGTAATCTTGTTTTAAGAGAAAGTGAAAGAATAGCAGTTATAACCAATTCTTGTGTTCCTCTTCTTCCTTGTCCTTTATTCTTCCTTGTTTTATACTTTGTTCTTGGCATTGAATTCACAACAAACAATAATAACATACATCAACATTTATCAATAACACAACAATAACATACAACAACATTAAAAAACATACCTTTTATCAATAAAACAATGACAACATACAGCAACACAAGATATAATAAAATGTTTCAAGAACACACCTTTTATTGAAAATAATCGTGGAACTGAAATCAATGATGAAGTTCAACAATTTTATGATGCTATGAAAAAGTAATACAAGGTGGATGAAGTTTACACAATAGCTTCATACTTCTTGTATTGTTTTTCATAGCAACACACACCATATGTAGTATGTATCATAACAAAAATATGCACTTTTTAAAGGTGGTTTTCTTCATTCACTTTCTCTATAAGTCAAAAAAATTAAACACCTTGACATTAACAACATTACATGGAACATTACCAAATGAAAAATGAGAAACCATTTTTAACAAAAAAACGTATACGAAATCGGGGCATAAGTTTAATGAACGAACCTGAGGGTAGCGATTGGTGAAGACAAATCTAAAGGTTGCAGTGACACGAATGTTAGAATTTTCTTTAGAGAGAGAAGAGTGAAATGTATTAGAGTTTTCTTCTGAGAGAAACGAATGTTATGTACTGAGCGAGAGATACTTTCGCTTATATACTAAAAAACACCACTTTTCATTACGGTTGACAAGATGAACCGCGATGAAATGATTGGACTTTACACCACGATTGACTAAATTAATCGTGATGATATATAAGTTCATTACCTTTTTGTGACGATAAACTGAGATATTGAAGAGCTGAGATTCAAACCCTGTAACTTCTGGTACATTTCACTACAGATTTTAACATTCACCGTATTGAAATATTTTTTAGTAAAAACAAAAAAAAACGTCTAAAAAAGAGATTCCACCATGATTAACAAAAATATATTGTTTGACGAAAAGTGTTTTCCTTAGTAGTATAATAAATAGTATCAATTTTGAATTTAATTCAATTAAAGTGTTTGTTTGTCGTGCTACTTGGGTTGCTCGCGAAGGTTCACTTTAGCTCTGAATGACTAGTTAAAAAATAATCCGATCTAATTCAATTTAATGCGATTTATGTTAAGTTAATTTTTTGAAGAATTGAATTTGAATATCTTTTAGACACTGCCATAGTATTCAAATGTATTTTTTTGAATCTTTGAATTTTGTTTGAAATGATTTGAATTTGAGTATCTTTTAATTGTATTTTTTTGAATCTTTGAATTTTATTTGAAATGATTTGAATTTGAACATCTTTTAGACACTGCCATACTATTCAATTGTATTTTTTTGAATCCTTGAATTTTATTTGAAATGATTTGAATTTGAATACCCTCTAGATACTGCCCTTCTGACAATCACCATCAAATTGTAATTCAAAACACTCAACTTCTAACACGTGTGACCAGTTCAAGGGCTAACTGGTCCAATGACATTAACATTAAATTGAATAATCCACATTAATGTGGTCCACTATATTTACATTTGAAATTGTTAAATACCACACAATTGCCAATATCACATGGAAAAAGGGACTTATCCATGCTCTAAGATAGCTAAACAATACTCCATCCACTCTTTATAAGCAAATTTTAACTTTTTACACTCATTGAATAATTGATATATCTAACTTATATATAGTCTAAAAACATCATTTATTCAATGAAAGTTAAAATTTACTTATAAATAGGAATGCAGGGAGTACAATACATAGAAGATTCTATAGTTATTAAATTATTGCATATTTATTACAGCTGCTCTTATCTTATGTGAATAATGCAGCACATGCCTTAGGAGCAATTGTGCAGCAGCACTTATATACTAACTTCTTCACCAAATCATTCTTCTTTTAGCAATGAGTCTTTCCCTTTCTTGCTGTTGAATCACAATATACCAGAATAAGTTAAATAATGAACATTGTAAAATGATAGAAGTGTATGGTAAACAATGTGTAGACAAAATATTTGAATATCAAGTATGATGAATAAGAAGTGTTGAACACCATTCAAGTGAAAGAATTCGTATATCCAGATCGTTATTCGTTAAAGTTTTGGATGAAAATATGGTGTGCAAACCGCTCAGATGATTGCTTTCAACTTAATGCAAAGATATCATCAATGTATTACTGTATTAGGCTAAGTGTGAAGCTCTGGTTTGATCATAAAGAAAGTTGCAATGCACTTTGAATTCAACTATTTAATATACATAGAAAGCTAAATGTGAAGTATAGCTCATTTGCTACAAGAGCTTCCATCTAAGCATATAACTTTTATGCTAACAAACTAACATTGATACTAATTTGAAAAAAGGGTCAATGAACTAAACATATTTAGTAAGTAAAGTTAATCAAACTATGCATACACAATACACAATCACATTCAAAACAGAATGTAATCACTACCTAATTGATCCAATTCATAAAGATTCGCCAAAGTTTTATACTGACTGTGAACGGCCTAACACAACTCTCTCCTTTTATCCATACGACTGGCAATACCAACAATCAACATAGACACGATTTCAAAACAAAACATCATTGTAATAGCAAATTATTATATATGATCAAAGTAATATATACACAATCACATTCAAAACAGATTACAACCAAATTCAATGTCGAGAGGATACCTCGCCGAGCTTAATGAAGTCCATGGTGTTGTTGACCTTCACCCAGAATACTATGCAATGAAACAGATGAACAAAAGCTAACAACTTTGTGAAACCTATTCATTAATGATGGCAATTGAGGCACCCTCCTCCAATAACACTCACTCTTCTCACCACCACCGCGAATCTCGCAAACACAAGCCGGGTACATCCTATGATAATCCTCATTGAACACATATATAAGATCCCCCAATCCAACACACTTCAAGCTAGCAAATTTATCATCCTCATCACCATCAAAAAGACCACAAAGCAAATCATTAGGCATAACAGAAATCTCACAAACCTCCATACTCATCTCATCAACCTCCCACAAACTGAATCTAGACCCACTTGGAGAATTACAAACCCCAGCCAAAACAAGACTTTCCCTACAAGAAATCAAGTAAGAAAACACAACCCCAGAAGGCCTAACAACCCTAACATCACTCCAAACACCAAGTTTCAAATCAAAGGAAGAAACAAAGCATGAATATATCCCAAACACATAGAATCTCCCTTTGAACAAAGCAGATGACAGTGAAGAGGAAGAGTTTCCAGATCTGAAATCAGCAGGAAGAGGAGGAGCTAAATCCCAAGAACCCAAAAGAGGGTCATAGATTTCAACATCCAAACGGTCCTCTATATCAACAAGGTTACCAATGAACCTAACACCACCCACAACAATAAACTTAACAGAACCCCCATCATTGAAAACACCCAAAAGAGGGTTGATTCTAGGAAAACGAAGAGGTGGAGTAGAATACCAAACAAGAGGATGAAGAATGGGAGTGTAGACAAAGTTAGGAGCCGTGATGAAGAAGAAAGAGGAAGTGCCAATGAAGGAAGTGTTGTTGGGGTAGTGAAGAGGCTGTTGAGGTGTTGGAAGAAGGAACCAAGAGTTGGAAGAAGGGTCAAAGGCAAAAGATTGGTTGTTTTTGGAAGAGATGTTGTGGATACCATGGAGAAAAAACCATGGTTTGTGTTGGTGTTTGTGGTGGGAAGAAAAGGAAGATGATGAGATTATTGTGTGCCATAGTTTGCAAACTGTTGAAGCTTGGATCAATGTTGGGATTGGGAGGTAAGATAGGATGGATTCTACGAGGTCTAAGCTTAGATTTGTGATTTCTGTCATGAGATAATTTTCTCAACACTGGATTTTGAGTGTTGTGAAGAGTAGATAGATTGTGTAACAGAAGATAGGATAGAAGAACACAACACTTTGAATAGGTAGTTGAGAAAAACTCACACGTAGGTTGTTGGTTGGATGGAGGTGGATTATGTGTGTCGGCTATTGATCTTATTTTATGGTAATGTGTGCTGCAAAATGTGGTTGCTTTAGGAGTGGGATTATAAAAGTTTGGAAATTTTGGTCAAGTCAATTATTGGGTGGCGTCTAAAGTGAAGTACCACTATTTATTGGATGGCTTATTGTCAACCATAAACTTAAGGATATTTTACTTTTCATTATTTAAGAGAGTAAATGTTTGGGCATTTAAATTTTTTTCTATATCAGATAATGGGATTGATTAATTTAAGATCATCAATTTCATCGTTCACTTGCAAGTGATTTATTTAAAGATGAGTATAATTTTATATGAATTAACTTAACACTATCGAGATTCGAATATAAGATCTAGAGAGATAAATTTAGGATTTATAAATATTGCACTTGACATTTTGTTTAACACAGTCAATTAAATAAAATTATCGTTACAATTATCCTTTTATATATTCTTTATTGTGCATTTTTAGTTTAGTTTCTTATAGAAAAATCAACTTTATACTTAACACTCTTTAGCAGAGTTAATAAATTTATAGTTGGGTAACATAGTTCATTCCTTGGTGTAATTGTTTAAAATGAAAAGAGAATTTGAGAGCTATTTATTGAATACTCGACTAACTTTGAAGTTTGACAACAAATTTAGTACGTCATGTGGGGGCAAAATGATTAAAAAAGTTGAGTTGGTCAGACCGCGACTATGTTTAGTATATACACTCAAATTTTGGTAAAATTATTATCAATGTGAACCAACCATCAACTTTAATATCAAAGAGGCAAGCCCCTGATAAACCTAATGTTCCTTTGCAAACTCTAGAAATATCAACATTTGTGCCTTCTCTTATTGATTCTAGAAATGTTTCAGTTCATTCACCTGAACAATAAGTGGTTATGATTACGCCTGTTATTAGAAAACATATTTACATAGAGATACATGACTTCATATCAGGTCTATAAACAATTTGCGTTCTATTATCAAATCCATATTTCATAATGAGGTTCAATAAGTTATGGAAGGTTAAACAAGCCAATTCGGGTGACATTTCTCTCACCTTCACCATCAATGAATAAAAGGGAACCAAAGTTGAGTATGGATTAAGATCCAAAGCCAAAATGATCATTACAAGGGTATAACCTTCAAAGATTCAGTTGAATCATATACAACAATTACCTTTCATTACAAAATCCTAGTATAATACTTTCTTTTGGATTTATCGTAGGAGAAACTAGTGGAGAACATTATGTTTCATCAAATAAATATTTAATTTGGACAGATACATATGGATATAACACCACAAAAGTAGTGGGATAAATTGGTATACAACAAATTTCACCTTTCAACAACACTTTGTAGGAGAACATGTCCTACGATGAATGGTAAGTCTTTGGTCAGTATCACGAGCACATATACTAGTTGTTATTTATTTGACTTAGCAACAATATGGCTATAATCCACTTAGATTGGCAAACCTGACAATACTTATCATGAACTGATGTACCAACTCCAACCCATTGGGTCTAACCTTGCCAAGGCCAGATGGTGATTATGTTGGTCAATAAACATGGAAAGTAATCCACTTGACCAATACAATGCACCAATGATGTAACACCCGAAAATTTATTTAATTATTTAAATAAATTATTCAAGGATTTAATATGGAAATTCGATCGAAGTTGGATTTATCAGTGATATTATAAGACGGAGAATTGGATTATTTAGTCGGTTAATCGAAGAATTAATAAAGTTGGTTTGTGATAATTGTTGTTGCTGATGGTTGTTATAATTGTTGTTAAAAATTGTGGCTAAAGTTATTGTTATAACTGTTGTTGTTAGTTGTTATTATAATTGTTGTTTGAAACTGGTGACAATTGTATGATATGATCTAATATATTAATTATCATATTTTTGTTTATATTTTTCTATATCTCACCCCTTCTGCTGATGTTTCCCCTATCATGGGAAACAGACAGGTACTCAAGATAGCGGTGGAAGTTTGAAGTGATTTTATGAAGTCTTTAGTTGTTGTTAGTCGAGTGGGTGTCTTGCTCTGATACGTAGCTCTCGGGATGGGATCATGATTATATTTGTTGTTTTGTTGTTGTATTATTATTATTATAGCTGTTTAAATTCAAACTGAATAATAAGAAGTAATTACTGTTGTTTTAAGTTGTTTTTAGTTGAATAAAAGTTGATGAATAATTATAAGCTGAAGTTTGATCTAGTTGAATAAACTTGTGTATTAATTATAACTTTAAGATTGTAGATACCAAATGCTATGTATTAATTGTTGTTTTTGATTTCTTGTTGCAGGAGTGGGTTTGAAACTAAGTGGGGGAGAAGCCGTGCTTCTCGGTTATGCTTCGGTTGTAAGTTGTTGGTGCTTCGGTAGTGAAGGACACCTGAATATAGAGATAAGAATTACGTATGTGCTTGGTGTTGAATAGGTTGCTGAGGGTGATGAGGTGAGATTGTATAACCAAATGTAAGCGAGTGGTAGCTGTTGCTACGTTGTAAGATGTTGTTTCAAGATATTGCTAAAATGGTTGGCAAGTTAGTAACGATTATGTTGCAATCGTATTGGAAGATTGAGGTATAAGTATTGGATTTAAACCGTGATCGGGTTGTCGTTTGATCGAAGGATTAGATGTGAAAGATGTGTTAAATATGGTGATGTCGTATAGATTTTCGAGGACGAAAATATTCTAAGTGGGAGAGAGTTGTAACACCCAGAAATTTATTTAATTATTTAAATAAATTATTCAAGGATTTAATATGGAAATTCGACCGAAGTTGGATTTATTAGTGATATTATAAGACAAGGAATTGGATTATTTAGTCAGTTAATCAAATAATTAATAAAGTTGGTTTATGTTGAAGAAAATAATATTAGTAATAATATTTTTTAGTTGGGTTAAGTTGTATGTGTGTTAAATAGCAAAGAAGAAGGTGTAAATAATAGGCCCATTAAGAGTTATGAGAAAATATTATTATTTTGGTGTACTGGATTAATAAAAAAAAAGGATATATGGAATTAGGTTTATGTGGAAAATAAGGTTTTGGCTTTTGGGAGAATAGATCGTGAAACGGAGTTGTCGACAAAGAGGGGTGAGGTTTTGGCAGAGGAAGAATTGATCGTGAATTTCGGGGAAAAGGCAAAGGCTTACACCCGATCGGATATTAGAGGTGATCTCCAATTCAAGGTAAGGGTGGGGTTCGACTAAGATAACTCATTGTATGATGGTTGTTATGTGGGATTTAGGGTTGTATAATTTTACTGCTAAATTGTGTTCATGTGCTGAATTGTGATTTCTGTGATTTTGTTGTGTATCGGTTGATCTGGATTTATAATTAAGTTGTTATGTGGTTGATAATTGTTGGCATATGTTGCGTTGAATTGAGTCTGGAAAATATATGTTGATGGATCGATGAAATTGTGTTGAAAAAGTCATAAGTTGTATGCGTGTTCTGGGTACCAAAACGGCTAAGAACGGGAAAGTATGAATAAGTGGAGACGGGGGTCACAAAGTGGTGACTGTCCCCCCCCCCCCACATATAGGAGACGGACATCTCCCTAATCTTCCCCAACATTGGAGACCGGCGTCTCCATGGATGCAAGTAGGTGGAGGCGGGCGCCTCCCTCCCTTAGGGGGGCCCACCTCTTGTTTTTTTTATGTGTGATACGTGACTTTGGTGACTACCTATGCTACTTATTAAAATTTAGTATAATTAAGTGAACTTTGGCTTTATATTGTTCCATAAAAATAAAATAGACTTAAAGTAATGAAATAAAGGGGACTCAATGATTTAGTAATGGTTCAGTAAGTTACAGGATTTGTCTATTTGGCGGAAGAATGGTAACAAGTATTAGTAGCCCGGTGTTAATTTGTTTCAGGAAATTAAGTAGGTGGTCTAATTCATAGCAGTGAACATGCATATGGATATCAGATGAAGAAGTAGTGACAATTTAGTAGTGGATTGTTTAGTAGTTGTAGATGTTTTTGATTGGCTGTATTTTTTGGTAAAACAATTAGTGTTTTATCATGTCAAACCTGGTGTCATGACATGCATTGTTTTGAAAGTTTTTTTTAAGTTGTTTTTGTGCAGGCTTTTACCTGATGTCAAGACCGATGTCATGACATCCGAAGCTGCTGTGTTTTACTATGTTCGCGTTATGGTTATTTGATCTGTTAAGTATTTGCGCGCCTCTTTTGGAAACTTTGGATACTGCCTTGTTTCAGAACAACGTTATGCGATGGATCTCTGTCTTTTGAAAATGGTTTTAATTAGGTTTAAAATTATTATTGGATCCAAGGCCCAGCTGCTGCAAGGTTATATATATCAAATGAAGAAGCTGCTGCATGAATGGTTTTTTAGGGTTTGCTGTCCAGAAGTTTGTGGTGTTGTTCGTCTGTGTATTAGATTTCTTGTAAGCCAAACAATCATCATGATGATTGTCTTGGTCTAGGTGTTTCTGTTTTGAGTTGTAAAAAGTACTCGAAGCTTTTAAGCAAGAGTACTATTGTACTTGATCAAAGCTTTTAAGCAAGATCAAGTTGTGTTTTTGAAGAGTGTCTTCTGTTGCTTTTCGTCTGTTAGTTTTTCATCACTGCTGTGATTGAGGGGGAGTGAGTAGGAGCTCTGGTCTAGTGGTTTAGATTGAAGTTGCATTGGGTAGATATTAAGTGAAAGGTGTAATATTGAGTTGTATTACCTTGAATTAATATTACTTATAGTGGACTTCCTCCCTGGCTTGGTAGCCCCCAGATGTAGGTGTGTTTGCACCGAACTGGGTTAACAATTTTCCTGTGTTGTTTATTGTTTACTCTTTGTTCATTTGTTTGAAAACATTCAGATAATGATGTCGTGACATCCTGTAAGACATCGCGTGTCTGAGTCCCGAATTTCAATTGGCATCAGAGCAGGCACCCTGCCTGTTTTCACTGGGTGAGATCTAGGGAAGGTACTTTCTGGTTCGATGGACAAAGAAGGTGGTGGATTTATAATGAGACCACCCATTCTGGATGGGTCTAATTATGATTATTGGAAACCTCTCATGGTGGCTTTTCTGAAATCTGTGAATAGCAAAGCATGGAGAGCTGTGAACAAAGGATGGGAACATCCTGTTATTACTGATAAAGATGGCAACAAAACTCTTAAACCAGAGGAAGAGTGGGACAAAGATGAAGAGGCATTGGCGCTTGGCAACTCTAAAGCTCTAAATGCTTTATTCAATGGAATTGACAAAAATATATTCAGACTGGTGCACCAGTGTGAACTAGCCAAAGATGTCTGGGATATCCTAAAGACTACTCATGAGGGCACCTCCAAAGTGAAGATGTCAAGACTTCAACTGCTAACTACAAAATTTGAAAATCTAAGGATGAGGGATGATGAAAGTATTAAGGATTTTCATATGAATTTACTCGATATTGCTAATACCTCAGGAGCTTTGGGAGAAAAAATGTCTGATGAAAAGTTGGTAAGGAAAATCCTTAGATCCCTACCTAAGAGATTTGATATGAAAGTTACAGCTATAGAAGAGGCACAGGACATCAGCAAAATGAAGGTAGAAGAGTTAATTGGATCTCTTCAAACCTTTGAGATGGGAATCAGTGAAAATTCTGAAAAGAAGAACAAGAGCATAGCCTTTGTGTCCAACTCTCAAGAGGAAGTTGAGGAAAGTAGAGAAGAGAATCTATCTGAATCTATAGCTATGCTTGGCAAACAATTCAACAAAATTATAAGAAGAATGGATCAGAAGCCAAGACCTAATGTCAAGAACATCTCATCTGACATCAGTAGATCTTATGACTCTGGCAGAGGAGTTAAACCAGAAGAAAAGTACAACCACAACAAAGGGATTCAATGTCATGGATGTGAAGGGTATGGACATATTAGAGCTGAATGCCCTACCTATCTCAAGAAACAAAAGAAAGGATTGTAAGTCTCCTGGTCTGATGAAGATTCAGAGAGTGAGTTTGAAGAAGAATCAGCCAAACATGTCACAGCCCTTACTGGAATTTGCAATTCTAATGAAGATTCTAGGAAAGACGAGCTAACCTTTGAAGAACTGGCAGGTTCCTACAGAAAGCTGTGTATCAAATGTGCAGAAGTGTGTCAACAAGGTGAAAAGCAGAAGAAATACATAGCGCAGTTGGAGGCTGATAACAAAGAGCTTAATGAAACTATATCTGAACTGAATGGTGAAACTATCCTGCTACAATCCAAACTTGATCAGATGTCAAAATCAGTAAAAATGTTGAACAGTAGCACGGATATGTTGGAGGAGATCTTGCAGGTTGGAAAAAGTTCAAGAGATATGTCTGGTATAGGTTTTGGTGGTGCAAAGAAATATGTCCAAGATAGTAGCAGAACTAAACCTGAAGCTGAGATGTTAAAGCCGATGTCTAGACATGTGACTCAACATCACGAGAAAGGTGAAATGAAGAGAAAGTTTCAAAGATGGAGATGTCATTTCTGTGGAAGATTTGGACACATTAAGCCTTTTTGCTTCAGACTACATGGATATCCAGATCAAGCTCCTTCTTACAAGCCTAAGCAGATCATGCCCACCCAGAAGCAACAATGGAAACCTAAAAATATGGCCTTAATAGCCCATACATCTCTTAGAGTTTCAGCCAAAGAAGACTGGTATTTTGATAGTGGATGTTCCAGACACATGACTGGTCTCAAGAATCTGCTTGTTGATATCAAAAGTCATTCTACTAGTTATGTAACCTTTGGTGATGGAGCTAAAGGAGAAATCAAAGGAGTTGGAAAATTAGACTGTTCAGGAGTGCCAAGTTTAGAAGGTGTTCTGTTGGTCAAGGGCCTGACAGCTAACCTCATAAGCATCAGTCAACTATGTGACCAAGGATACCAAGTCAACTTCACTAAAGCTGAGTGTGTGGTTACTAATAAAGAAAAGGAAGTAGTTATGAGGGGTGTCAGATCCAAAGATAACTGCTACTTGTGGGTGTCTCATGAATCCAGCTACTCTACTGTTTGTTCTAAAGAAGAAGAAGCAAAGTTGTGGCACCAAAAACTTGGTCACCTTCATCTAAGAGGTATGAAAAGAATTATTTCTCTGGAAGCTGTAAGAGGAATTCCTAAGCTACAAATTGATGAAGGAAAAATATGTGGTGAATGTCAGGTAGGAAAACAAACCAGGATGTCACATCCAAAGGTTAAACATTTGACTACTTCCAGAGTTCTTGAACTTCTACATATGGACTTGATGGGACCAATGCAAATAGAAAGTCTTGGAGGAAAGAAATATGCTTATGTGGTTGTGGATGACTACTCCAGGTACACTTGGGTAAACTTTATTAGAGAAAAGTCAGATGTGTTTGATGTTTTCAAAGACCTATGTCAAAGAATTCAAAGAGAAAAAGAAAATGGTGTTGTGAGAATTAGAAGTGATCATGGAAAGGAATTTGAGAATCAAAAGTTTGCTGAATTCTGCTCCTCTGAAGGAATACATCATGAATTCTCTTCCCCTATTACTCCACAGCAAAATGGGGTTGTTGAAAGAAAGAATAGAACTATTCAAGAATCAGCAAGAGCTATGATTCATGCTAAGAATCTTCCTATCTACTTCTGGGCTGAAGCCATGAATACTGCTTGTTATGTACATAATAGAGTCACCTTAAGAAAAGGAACCTCTACCACCCTATATGAGATCTGGAAGGGAAGAAAACCCACTTTCAAATACTTCCATGTGTTTGGTAGTAAGTGTTACATTCTTACTGATAGAGATCACAGGAGGAAGATGGATCCCAAGAGTGATGAAGGAATCTTTCTGGGCTACTCTACAAACAGCAGAGCCTATAGAGTATTCAACTCAAGAACCAAAACAATAATGGAATCCATAAATGTTGTGGTTGATGATGTTCACAATCAAGCAGATGTCACAGAAGATGTCGGAACATTCTGGGATCTTACAGCAGAAGGAACTACAAGAGAAGATGATTGCAGTCCCACTATCACAGAGGCTGAGACTGAATCTCCTAACAAGAGTCCCTCTATAAGAATTCAGAAAGATCATCCTAAAGATCTTATTATAGGAGATCTCAACAGTGGAGTTGTTACAAGGTCAAGAGAAGTTGTCTCAAACTCCTGTTTTGTGTCAAAAATTGAACCTAAAAATGTCAAGGAAGCATTAACAGATGAGTTCTGGATTAATGCCATGCAGGAAGAATTAGGTCAGTTTGAAAGAAATGAAGTATGGGAGCTGGTACCAAGACCTAAAGGTACTAATGTCATTGGAACTAAATGGGTTTACAAGAACAAGTCAGATGAACAGGGAACCGTTATCAGAAACAAAGCAAGGCTAGTTGCTCAAGGATACACCCAAGTTGAAGGAATTGACTTTGATGAAACCTTTGCCCCTGTTGCCAGACTTGAGTCAATTAGGCTATTGTTAGGAATTGCGTGTATTCTGAAATTCAAACTATACCAGATGGATGTGAAGAGTGCTTTCTTGAATGGATATTTGAATGAGGAAGTCTATGTAGAACAACCTAAAGGTTTTGCAGATCCAAACCACCCTGATCATGTATACAAATTAAGAAAAGCTCTTTACGGTCTGAAACAAGCCCCTAGAGCTTGGTATGAGAGACTAACTGAGTTTCTTACTAGCAATGGATACAGGAAAGGAGGGATAGATAAAACTCTTTTTGTTAAAGATGAAGGAGGGAAGATTCTGATAGCTCAAATCTATGTGGATGATATTGTATTTGGTGGGATGTCAGACAAGATGACTAGACATTTTGTTGATCAGATGCAATCTGAATTTGAAATGAGTCTAGTTGGAGAACTAACCTATTTTCTTGGGCTACAAGTCAAACAGATGGAAGACTCAATCTTTCTCTCTCAGAGCAAGTATGCTAGAAATATTGTCAAAAAGTTTGGAATGGAAAATGCTTCTCACAAAAGGACACCAGCACCTACCCATTTGAAGCTGACCAAAGATGAAAAGGGAACCAGTGTTGATCAAAGTCTATACAGAAGCATGATAGGAAGTCTGCTGTATCTTACAGCCAGTAGACCTGATATTGCCTTTGCTGTTGGGGTATGTGCCAGGTATCAAGCAGAACCCAAAACCAGCCATATCAATCAAGTCAAGAGGATCCTGAAATATGTGAATGGTACTTGTGAATATGGAATGCTCTACTCTCATGGGTGTGAACCCATTCTCACTGGATATTGTGATGCAGACTGGGCAGGAAGTGCTGATGACAGAAAAAGTACTTCAGGAGGATGTTTCTTCTTGGGTAATAATCTTATTTCATGGTTCAGCAAGAAACAAAATTGTGTGTCTCTGTCCACTGCAGAGGCAGAATACATTGCAGCAGGAAGTAGTTACTCTCAGCTTGTTTGGATGAAACAGATGTTATCAGAATACAATGTCACACAAGATGTCATGACATTATATTGTGACAATTTAAGTGCCATTAACATTTCAAAGAATCCTATTCAGCATAGCAGGACCAAGCACATTGATATTAGACATCATTACATTAGAGATCTTGTTGAAAATAAAACAATTGTCTTGGAACATGTTGCTACAACCCTTCAACTAGCTGATATTTTCACAAAAGCCTTGGATGCTAATTAATTTGAAAATCTAAGAAGCAAACTAGGCATTTGTCTTTGTGAAGGATTATAGCAATTAATTGGGTGTGGGATCAGCACTATTTCTTTCTTGACTGTCAAGGATACTCTGCTGATGGTGGTAATGATCATTCTGTTGGTAGTGATGGCTGAGGAGGGTGAGGATGCTCGGACTAGTAGCTTCAATGATGTGGAGATGAGTAAGGATAATGATTCTGAAGTGTAAATCTTCATCTGTTGTTTGGCTTCTTTTGTGGCTAGAAAGGGGGAGAAAGTGATAGATGATGATTTGGTTGCTGATTGGTTCCTTGGTTGTACTATGAGCAAGATGTTGTTGGCTAACAGAATGTATTCTGTTTTTTTTTTGTGGATACTATGAGCAAGATGTTGTTGGCTAACAGAATGTATTCTGTTTTTTTTGGTGGATACTATGAGTAAGATGTTGTTGGCTAACAGAATGTATTCTGTTTTTTTTTGGTGGATCCTTGTTTCTATTGGCTGCTATCTCTGATGGTATCATCTATTATTGTTTTAGCCAAAAAATTCGCCAAAGGGGGAGTTTGTAGATGTTTTTGATTGGCTGTATTTTTTGGTAAAACAATTAGTGTTTTATCATGTCAAACCTGGTGTCATGACATGCATTGTTTTGAAAGTTTTTTTTAAGTTATTTTTGTGCAGGCTTTTACCTGATGTCAAGACCGATGTCATGACATCCGAAGCTGCTGTGTTTTACTATGTTCGCGTTATGGTTATTTGATCTGTTAAGTATTTGCGCGCCTCTTTTGGAAACTTTGGATACTGCCTTGTTTCAGAACAACGTTATGCGATGGATCTCTGTCTTTTGAAAATGGTTTTAATTAGGTTTAAAATTATTATTGGATCCAAGGCCCAGCTGCTGCAAGGTTATATATATCAAATGAAGAAGCTGCTGCATGAATGGTTTTTTAGGGTTTGCCGTCCAGAAGTTTGTGGTGTTGTTCGTCTGTGTATTAGATTTCTTGTAAGCCAAACAATCATCATGATGATTGTCTTGGTCTAGGTGTTTCTGTTTTGAGTTGTAAAAAGTACTCGAAGCTTTTAAGCAAGAGTACTATTGTACTTGATCAAAGCTTTTAAGCAAGATCAAGTTGTGTTTTTGAAGAGTGTCTTCTGTTGCTTTTCGTCTGTTAGTTTTTCATCACTGCTGTGATTGAGGGGGAGTGAGTAGGAGCTCTGGTCTAGTGGTTTAGATTGAAGTTGCATTGGGTAGATATTAAGTGAAAGGTGTAATATTGAGTTGTATTACCTTGAATTAATATTACTTATAGTGGACTTCCTCCCTGGCTTGGTAGCCCCCAGATGTAGGTGTGTTTGCACCGAACTGGGTTAACAATTTTCCTGTGTTGTTTATTGTTTACTCTTTGTTCATTTGTTTGAAAACATTCAGATAATGATGTCGTGACATCCTGTAAGACATCGCGTGTCTGAGTCCAGAATTTCAATTGGCATCAGAGCAGGCACCCTGCCTGTTTTCACTGGGTGAGATCTAGGGAAGGTACTTTCTGGTTCGATGGACAAAGAAGGTGGTGGATTTATAATGAGACCACCCATTCTGGATGGGTCTAATTATGATTATTGGAAACCTCTCATGGTGGCTTTTCTGAAATCTGTGAATAGCAAAGCATGGAGAGCTGTGAACAAAGGATGGGAACATCCTGTTATTACTGATAAAGATGGCAACAAAACTCTTAAACCAGAGGAAGAGTGGGACAAAGATGAAGAGGCATTGGCGCTTGGCAACTCTAAAGCTCTAAATGCTTTATTCAATGGAATTGACAAAAATATATTCAGACTGGTGCACCAGTGTGAACTAGCCAAAGATGTCTGGGATATCCTAAAGACTACTCATGAGGGCACCTCCAAAGTGAAGATGTCAAGACTTCAACTGCTAACTACAAAATTTGAAAATCTAAGGATGAGGGATGATGAAAGTATTAAGGATTTTCATATGAATTTACTCGATATTGCTAATACCTCAGGAGCTTTGGGAGAAAAAATGTCTGATGAAAAGTTGGTAAGGAAAATCCTTAGATCCCTACCTAAGAGATTTGATATGAAAGTTACAGCTATAGAAGAGGCACAGGACATCAGCAAAATGAAGGTAGAAGAGTTAATTGGATCTCTTCAAACCTTTGAGATGGGAATCAGTGAAAATTCTGAAAAGAAGAACAAGAGCATAGCCTTTGTGTCCAACTCTCAAGAGGAAGTTGAGGAAAGTAGAGAAGAGAATCTATCTGAATCTATAACTATGCTTGGAAAACAATTCAACAAAATTATAAGAAGAATGGATCAGAAGCCAAGACCTAATGTCAAGAACATCTCATCTGACATCAGTAGATCTTATGACTCTGGCAGAGGAGTTAAACCAGAAGAAAAGTACAACCACAACAAAGGGATTCAATGTCATGGATGTGAAGGGTATGGACATATTAGAGCTGAATGCCCTACCTATCTCAAGAAACAAAAGAAAGGATTGTAAGTCTCCTGGTCTGATGAAGATTCAGAGAGTGAGTTTGAAGAAGAATCAGCCAAACATGTCACAGCCCTTACTGGAATTTGCAATTCTAATGAAGATTCTAGGAAAGACGAGCTAACCTTTGAAGAACTGGCAGGTTCCTACAGAAAGCTGTGTATCAAATGTGCAGAAGTGTGTCAACAAGGTGAAAAGCAGAAGAAATACATAGCGCAGTTGGAGGCTGATAACAAAGAGCTTAATGAAACTATATCTGAACTGAATGGTGAAACTATCCTGCTACAATCCAAACTTGATCAGATGTCAAAATCAGTAAAAATGTTGAACAGTAGCACGGATATGTTGGAGGAGATCTTGCAGGTTGGAAAAAGTTCAAGAGATATGTCTGGTATAGGTTTTGGTGGTGCAAAGAAATATGTCCAAGATAGTAGCAGAACTAAACCTGAAGCTGAGATGTTGAAGCCGATGTCTAGACATGTGACTCAACATCACGAGAAAGGTGAAATGAAGAGAAAGTTTCAAAGATGGAGATGTCATTTCTGTGGAAGATTTGGACACATTAAGCCTTTTTGCTTCAGACTACATGGATATCCAGATCAAGCTCCTTCTTACAAGCCTAAGCAGATCATGCCCACCCAGAAGCAACAATGGAAACCTAAAAATATGGCCTTAATAGCCCATACATCTCTTAGAGTTTCAGCCAAAGAAGACTGGTATTTTGATAGTGGATGTTCCAGACACATGACTGGTCTCAAGAATCTGCTTGTTGATATCAAAAGTCATTCTACTAGTTATGTAACCTTTGGTGATGGAGCTAAAGGAGAAATCAAAGGAGTTGGAAAATTAGACTGTTCAGGAGTGCCAAGTTTAGAAGGTGTTCTGTTGGTCAAGGGCCTGACAGCTAACCTCATAAGCATCAGTCAACTATGTGACCAAGGATACCAAGTCAACTTCACTAAAGCTGAGTGTGTGGTTACTAATAAAGAAAAGGAAGTAGTTATGAGGGGTGTCAGATCCAAAGATAACTGCTACTTGTGGGTGTCTCATGAATCCAGCTACTCTACTGTTTGTTCTAAAGAAGAAGAAGCAAAGTTGTGGCACCAAAAACTTGGTCACCTTCATCTAAGAGGTATGAAAAGAATTATTTCTCTGGAAGCTGTAAGAGGAATTCCTAAGCTACAAATTGATGAAGGAAAAATATGTGGTGAATGTCAGGTAGGAAAACAAACCAGGATGTCACATCCAAAGGTTAAACATTTGACTACTTCCAGAGTTCTTGAACTTCTACATATGGACTTGATGGGACCAATGCAAATAGAAAGTCTTGGAGGAAAGAAATATGCTTATGTGGTTGTGGATGACTACTCCAGGTACACTTGGGTAAACTTTATTAGAGAAAAGTCAGATGTGTTTGATGTTTTCAAAGACCTATGTCAAAGAATTCAAAGAGAAAAAGAAAATGGTGTTGTGAGAATTAGAAGTGATCATGGAAAGGAATTTGAGAATCAAAAGTTTGCTGAATTCTGCTCCTCTGAAGGAATACATCATGAATTCTCTTCCCCTATTACTCCACAGCAAAATGGGGTTGTTGAAAGAAAGAATAGAACTATTCAAGAATCAGCAAGAGCTATGATTCATGCTAAGAATCTTCCTATCTACTTCTGGGCTGAAGCCATGAATACTGCTTGTTATGTACATAATAGAGTCACCTTAAGAAAAGGAACCTCTACCACCCTATATGAGATCTGGAAGGGAAGAAAACCCACTTTCAAATACTTCCATGTGTTTGGTAGTAAGTGTTACATTCTTACTGATAGAGATCACAGGAGGAAGATGGATCCCAAGAGTGATGAAGGAGTCTTTCTGGGCTACTCTACAAACAGCAGAGCCTATAGAGTATTCAACTCAAGAACCAAAACAATAATGGAATCCATAAATGTTGTGGTTGATGATGTTCACAATCAAGCAGATGTCACAGAAGATGTCGGAACATTCTGGGATCTTACAGCAGAAGGAACTACAAGAGAAGATGATTGCAGTCCCACTATCACAGAGGCTGAGACTGAACCTCCTAACAAGAGTCCCTCTATAAGAATTCAGAAAGATCATCCTAAAGATCTTATTATAGGAGATCTCAACAGTGGAGTTGTTACAAGGTCAAGAGAAGTTGTCTCAAACTCCTGTTTTGTGTCAAAAATTGAACCTAAAAATGTCAAGGAAGCATTAACAGATGAGTTCTGGATTAATGCCATGCAGGAAGAATTAGGTCAGTTTGAAAGAAATGAAGTATGGGAGCTGGTACCAAGACCTAAAGGTACTAATGTCATTGGAACTAAATGGGTTTACAAGAACAAGTCAGATGAACAGGGAACCGTTATCAGAAACAAAGCAAGGCTAGTTGCTCAAGGATACACCCAAGTTGAAGGAATTGACTTTGATGAAACCTTTGCCCCTGTTGCCAGACTTGAGTCAATTAGGCTATTGTTAGGAATTGCGTGTATTCTGAAATTCAAACTATACCAGATGGATGTGAAGAGTGCTTTCTTGAATGGATATTTGAATGAGGAAGTCTATGTAGAACAACCTAAAGGTTTTGCAGATCCAAACCACCCTGATCATGTATACAAATTAAGAAAAGCTCTTTACGGTCTGAAACAAGCCCCTAGAGCTTGGTATGAGAGACTAACTGAGTTTCTTACTAGCAATGGATACAGGAAAGGAGGGATAGATAAAACTCTTTTTGTTAAAGATGAAGGAGGGAAGATTCTGATAGCTCAAATCTATGTGGATGATATTGTATTTGGTGGGATGTCAGACAAGATGACTAGACATTTTGTTGATCAGATGCAATCTGAATTTGAAATGAGTCTAGTTGGAGAACTAACCTATTTTCTTGGGCTACAAGTCAAACAGATGGAAGACTCAATCTTTCTCTCTCAGAGCAAGTATGCTAGAAATATTGTCAAAAAGTTTGGAATGGAAAATGCTTCTCACAAAAGGACACCAGCACCTACCCATTTGAAGCTGACCAAAGATGAAAAGGGAACCAGTGTTGATCAAAGTCTATACAGAAGCATGATAGGAAGTCTGCTGTATCTTACAGCCAGTAGACCTGATATTGCCTTTGCTGTTGGGGTATGTGCCAGGTATCAAGCAGAACCCAAAACCAGCCATATCAATCAAGTCAAGAGGATCCTGAAATATGTGAATGGTACTTGTGAATATGGAATGCTCTACTCTCATGGGTGTGAACCCATTCTCACTGGATATTGTGATGCAGACTGGGCAGGAAGTGCTGATGACAGAAAAAGTACTTCAGGAGGATGTTTCTTCTTGGGTAATAATCTTATTTCATGGTTCAGCAAGAAACAAAATTGTGTGTCTCTGTCCACTGCAGAGGCAGAATACATTGCAGCAGGAAGTAGTTACTCTCAGCTTGTTTGGATGAAACAGATGTTATCAGAATACAATGTCACACAAGATGTCATGACATTATATTGTGACAATTTAAGTGCCATTAACATTTCAAAGAATCCTATTCAGCATAGCAGGACCAAGCACATTGATATTAGACATCATTACATTAGAGATCTTGTTGAAAATAAAACAATTGTCTTGGAACATGTTGCTACAACCCTTCAACTAGCTGATATTTTCACAAAAGCCTTGGATGCTAATTAATTTGAAAATCTAAGAAGCAAACTAGGCATTTGTCTTTGTGAAGGATTATAGCAATTAATTGGGTGTGGGATCAGCACTATTTCTTTCTTGACTGTCAAGGATACTCTGCTGATGGTGGTAATGATCATTCTGTTGGTAGTGATGGCTGAGGAGGGTGAGGATGCTCGGACTAGTAGCTTCAATGATGTGGAGATGAGTAAGGATAATGATT
The DNA here is from genome assembly GCF_029867415.1 of Vicia villosa. Taxonomy (NCBI): domain Eukaryota; kingdom Viridiplantae; phylum Streptophyta; class Magnoliopsida; order Fabales; family Fabaceae; genus Vicia; species Vicia villosa. The sequence continues at coordinate 35,523 of NW_026706201.1, read as the reverse complement.
CTGAAGTGTAAATCTTCATCTGTTGTTTGGCTTCTTTTGTGGCTAGAAAGGGGGAGAAAGTGATAGATGATGATTTGGTTGCTGATTGGTTCCTTGGTTGTACTATGAGCAAGATGTTGTTGGCTAACAGAATGTATTCTGTTTTTTTTTGGTGGATACTATGAGCAAGATGTTGTTGGCTAACAGAATGTATTCTGTTTTTTTTGGTGGATACTATGAGCAAGATGTTGTTGGCTAACAGAATGTATTCTGTTTTTTTTTGGTGGATCCTTGTTTCTATTGGCTGCTATCTCTGATGGTATCATCTATTATTGTTTTAGCCAAAAAATTCGCCAAAGGGGGAGTTTGTAGATGTTTTTGATTGGCTGTATTTTTTGGTAAAACAATTAGTGTTTTATCATGTCAAACCTGGTGTCATGACATGCATTGTTTTGAAAGTTTTTTTTAAGTTATTTTTGTGCAGGCTTTTACCTGATGTCAAGACCGATGTCATGACATCCGAAACTGCTGTGTTTTACTATGTTCGCGTTATGGTTATTTGATCTGTTAAGTATTTGCGCGCCTCTTTTGGAAACTTTGGATACTGCCTTGTTTCAGAACAACGTTATGCGATGGATCTCTGTCTTTTGAAAATGGTTTTAATTAGGTTTAAAATTATTATTGGATCCAAGGCCCAGCTGCTGCAAGGTTATATATATCAAATGAAGAAGCTGCTGCATGAATGGTTTTTTAGGGTTTGCCGTCCAGAAGTTTGTGGTGTTGTTCGTCTGTGTATTAGATTTCTTGTAAGCCAAACAATCATCATGATGATTGTCTTGGTCTAGGTGTTTCTGTTTTGAGTTGTAAAAAGTACTCGAAGCTTTTAAGCAAGAGTACTATTGTACTTGATCAAAGCTTTTAAGCAAGATCAAGTTGTGTTTTTGAAGAGTGTCTTCTGTTGCTTTTCGTCTGTTAGTTTTTCATCACTGCTGTGATTGAGGGGGAGTGAGTAGGAGCTCTGGTCTAGTGGTTTAGATTGAAGTTGCATTGGGTAGATATTAAGTGAAAGGTGTAATATTGAGTTGTATTACCTTGAATTAATATTACTTATAGTGGACTTCCTCCCTGGCTTGGTAGCCCCCAGATGTAGGTGTGTTTGCACCGAACTGGGTTAACAATTTTCCTGTGTTGTTTATTGTTTACTCTTTGTTCATTTGTTTGAAAACATTCAGATAATGATGTCGTGACATCCTGTAAGACATCGCGTGTCTGAGTCCAGAATTTCAGTAGCAGAAAACTAATAACTGGCAGAATATGTGTAACAGGAAATAATTACTAGTATCTGAAGTTGAAATTTTGACAGGAAGTTAATAGTGCAGGAATGGCTTATATCAGTAGGAATAAATTTAATAGGAATATGTAGTGGAATAAATAAATGTTGCAGGGAGAATAAAAACAGTACCGATTAGCCGAATTAGTAGATTTAAGCGGTATGATTAATTAACTGGAATTAGTTGAAAATCGACGGGGTGGTTCGTATAGATTAGTAGGTACCTTTGGTTGATCTGTTTTGTTATAATTTTGTCGAATAAGTTGAATTGCAGGTACAGTTGGGTAAGTTGATTCGTCTGGTTTATGGACATTGCTGATTATAGGTCCTATGACCAATGTTGTATTGTTTGTGCTGTCGTTGATTAAGTTGTAGGTCGAATGACAAAGTTGGATTACGTTGATGCAATTTGTTGCATGTTCAATTGTTGTTTCGTTGTTGTTGTTCTGGTTGTCGTTATGGTTGATGTTGCATGGCATACATTGCATTGTTTAAGTTGGCCTTGATGGCACCTATTTAAGTTGGCCTTGATGGCACCACGTTGAATAGTTATATGAACAAGGGGTGAGCAGATTCATATAAGCCTAAGCAACTATGGATACCCAAATAAACTTATCTAAACTTTTGGTACCATAAAACAAAAAAAGATTTTTGCTATAGGCGTGATCTTTAACTAACTACATATGATCTCAAAAACCCTGAAGAAAGTCCAAATATTCAGTTGTATTTGAGAAGGGGAGACATCAATGGACCTAAGGACCTCATAATCAAATTAGATGAACAAAATTATTACCCCCAAATCATATTTAAAAGTTTGTGTTGATAATCCAAAATCAATTTGGATGTGATTAAGTCAAGAAGATTTGGTTGGATGTACCTTAAACAAAGACTTGGTCCAAGAATTACTCTTTATAGAAGATTGATATAAAGGGAGTTAAATTGGATGGTCTAGTGTAACATGTGGAACACGATGTCTCAACATGTGTGATGCAATATTTGGTCTCTTACAATATACATATGGTATTGTAGTATTGGTTTTGGTTTATTATCTATATATGATTAACTCTACAAAAAGATCTGGAATTCATCGAGAAAAGTTAATTTGGATGTACTGGTGCAACATGTTGAACATGAAGCATTAACATATGTGAACTGCAACATGTGGCCCTGGACAACTGGTTGTGATGGATGTTGCTTGGTGCGAAATTTCTAATTTGGATTTCAATCAGATTTGTTGCAGATTGTTTAGCAATGTTTTAGAGATTTGTTTGACAATTGGTGAAGATCAATTTAGATTTAAATGGAGATTTAAATTTGAGTTTGAAATATAACAAATCATATATTTTGTTAAGGATTTTTATGGAGCAAATCCAATAATATATGCTATTATTCTAGATAGATATCCAAGGGTAAAACTCCCAAAAGAAATTGCTATTTAAGGAGATTAAAACCTCACATTTGAGTGAGCATTCTTTTAATATTTTTTGTGTTAGGGTTTATCTTTTGAGTCTTTCTTTGTGTTACGTTTCTGCACCACTCTAGTGTTTTTATTCATATCTTAAGGCATATAGTTTGGTTTGATGTTTGAGTAGGAAAACTTTGTTCTAAGATACTAAGTCTTTAAGCTTGAGAACAAAGTGATTCTTGCATTCCACATTATTGCCATCATAAGGAATATTGTGGTATATTTATGTACACCATACTCATGTTTGGATGTTGATGTTGCTTTTTGCTCTGTTGATTCTATTGGGTGATATGATATGCTACTTGTGTTACTTCATGAAGATCACATCTCGTGGTTATTTTAGCAAAAATTCTCCAAAGGGGGAGATTGTAGTTCCTTTTGTTTGGCTGCATTAGGTAAAAAAACATATCTAGAAGATATATTTTAGGCAACATATGGAATAAGATGTTCCAGCATGTGTCCCAACATCTAAGTGTGATTGGGTTGTTTGCTAAGTATTGATGTTCAACTAAAGTGCTTGTCAAAACTAGTTAAGCAAGAGGTTCCAAGATATAGCTAAAGTGCTTGACAGAACTAGTTAAGTAGAAGGTTCAACATATGATTGTGTATCATCTTGGCATAAGGTATGGGTTCTGAGTATCTTCAAAGATTTTCTTCAGAAGAGTTGCGGTGTTGACTTCTTCAGAAGATGCAGATGTTTATTCATGAGAAGAAGTTTATTTTGATAATCCAAAATCAATTTGGATGTAATTCAGTCAAAGAAGATTTGGGTAGATGTATCTTGAAGGAATATTTGGTCCAAGAATTACTTTTCAAAGAATATGGTTATTGTCATACCCCAAAATTTGCCCACAATATTTCTCTTATTCAAGTTTCAAATCCATATGCAAAGCTCCTAGACAATTTCTCCTATACAAAGCTCTGAACTAGGGTTTGGTTCTTTAGAAGGAAAATCACTGAATCAATGGCTCAAGGTGGTTCCATAGGGTCACAAACATCCCAAAGAATCTCTATGTAAGTTATCAAGCCAATCAAAGCAAGTTGAGTCCCTCAAACCTTGACTAGGTCAGTAGTTGATTCTCAAGGGCAAAATGGTCATTTCAAGTCAATATACAGTAAAAAATCAAGATATTTGGTCAGCAACATCCTCATAACCCTAAAATCATCATTTGATCAAGGGTTGATCATGATGATGCAAGAAAAATCAAAAGTCAAAAGTTACTATTTTTGGCATGAACTGAAAAAGCCAACCAAACTTTGGAAATTCACCAAATATTCATACTTCATCATAAAAATTCCCATCAAAGCTCATTTTGAAGGGAATTCATTCCTCTATCCAATGGTTCAAGAATTAGAGCTCATAGGCCAATGGTTTAAGAGATATGGCTTCATACATTATAGGTCCTTTTCAAAAGTCAACAAAAAGACATGTTTTTCAAAAGGTCATAAAATAAGAATGGAAAATGATTTTGATATGAGACCAAAGACACTGGTTAGAGGACTCCCTAAGGTTTCCAAAAAGTTCACAATCTTGAAAAAATATGGAGATATGAAGAAATGACAGGGTGTAGAAGTTCATCTATTTTCAAGGGTGTATATGAGGGAAAAAGACCAAAAATTCAAAAGACTTCTAAATGGGCTTGCACTCTTTTGGTTCTATCATTATCATAGGCCCATCCACGTACCAAAAAAAACTAAGTTACTTCATTTTTACAATTTTATTAATTATTCTATGATTTTAAATCATAATTCAATTATATAAACTAACAAATAAATGAAAGATAGGATATTGCTTTGATTCCAAGCCAAATATCAATCAAATATCCTCATTAAACCATAACAAATTCGTGCAAGATGGAAGTGGAAAGATTGAAACAAATTTGGCCATAATTAGAAGCTTTTACAAATCAAATTTCAATCATATATTTTCAAAAAAGATTCAGATTGATTCTCTCCAAGAATACTGACCTAAAGCCTTCTCATATAAATGCATAACACAACCAAACCCTAAAGGGGGAGAAATTCGGGAGCAAAAAGTGAGAACCCGAGCAAAAAGGTCAAGGAAAAACTCAAGATCGAATTCTGAGTTTGAGGTCAATTCAGGTGGTTCTTTTGATTCCAATACATTCCTAAGAGACCTCTGGAACTTTTCCAATCATCATCGAGCGTTCAGACATCAAGAACCAAGCGCTGTAAGTCACTCTTTGGCCGATTCCAATTTTGATACAAATCCTATCATCAAAGCATTATTATTGCAATTCATATGCATATTCATGTTTTTCATATGACTATTAACGTTTCTGGAACTTTAATTGAATTTCTGGGCATGTTTGAGACGAACTCCATTGTTAGGGTTTAGAGGTTTCGAATTAGGGGTTTCTTCTACAGGTAAAATTAAAGCCAATTGAGGCCATGGTTAAACTCGCGAGACTCATACGAACGTAACGGACCTATCGCGAAAAATTTCTTTGTTTGTTTGCACCTATTCGTTATTTTTCAGGGATGAAGAAGGTCTACTATAGCGCTTCTGAAAAAAGGCGCTGTTGAAAGTAGAAGCGAGAGGAAGAAGACGACTAGGTGTCGTCTCCCGATTGGCTCATTCAAACAAGTTTGCGCGCGCAGCCTCTTGGTTCACAGATGGATCTGGTGCGATATGAAACACGCGCTAGCGTGTACCCTCACGTTCCCAGCCATCCGATCATCACCATCCTTGATCCAACGCGCAAGCAGCTGCAGACGTACCATACACCACGCGCGTGAACCACACTGGATAAAAGCTAAGTTTTTTTTTTTTAATTTTTTTTATATTTAATTGCATAAAATCCATTTAACTATATATTAACATATATATTTCCTTTATTTGTTTTTTTTCTTTTCTTTTTTTATTTATATGTAAATTATATATTGATTTAATTAAAAACTTTTTTTTTTAATTTTATTCTAATTATTTTCTTTTAATATATTATTAGTTAATATTTATCTTTTTCTTTTATTTGTTTAAGTATATGTATTATTTAAATTCTTTTATCTAAATTATTTAATATATATTTATATATTTATTTTGTTATGTTTTTATTATTTATTTTGTTTTATATTATTTAGTTTGTTTATTTTCTTAATATATTTTTATTGACTTTAATTAGATAGTTTGTTCATATATTTTCCATAATTCGTAAATATTTTATTTTGATTCACAAAAATTCCTAAAAAATATATTTCACACTCGTTTTCATTTTTTATCCCGATTTAATTAATTAGGTCGAGAGACCAATAATTAATTAAATCAATTATTTTACGCTAATTCAATTTTCGCCCTAATCAAGGTTTACGAGATCATTCCTACACTGAAAAAATATTTCTCTTATGCCTTTTCAGGGTTATCAACATGGTTCCTTCCGACTATGCGCCCGATCAAAAACCCAGAGTTAAGTAATTTTATTTAATTCAATTTAAATTTCATTTAGTTTATCTTAAATATTAGGGTTTGTTTTGCATTCATCCCTTCTGCCTTGCCTTTTTCAGGCTCAACCCCGTCAGGCAAATACAAAGCTAAGTACCCTCACTTTTTTAACTATTATTTTTATATTTATTTATTTTTTATTTTTAGGGTTAATCCCTTTGCCCTCGAATCTGATAACACACTCACGCCTTATTTGTTTCTTTGCTCATTCCTAATGGTCAGAGTCGATGCTTCTGGCAAACCCTTGCCCTATCAACCATATCAGATCAAATCAGAGCTAAGTACCTTTGCCTATGTTATTATTTTAAATTTATCTATTCTTTATTTTAGGGTTAATATTGTTCGCCCTCGAATTAGCCATACATTCACCCTCTTTTGTTTGCCATCTTTTCCTTTTCAGGGTTTGTCAAATACCAAAGCTACGTGTATTGGTAACCCTACCTCTAATATTTTCTGTTTTAATTTTTAATTATATCCCGCTGGTTTCAATTCCCCTCTCCTCCGCTGGTTACAATTTCCCTTCCCCGTTATTATTGTTATGTTAAACTGCGTGGTTAGTAAAATAGGGAGTGACAACCATGAATTGAATTTAGAATCGCTAATTTACAAGATAATATAATTGAATATAATCACGTGATTGGTGCACACACGCACGCTTTTGGGTAACCTCTCTGTTGCCTTGTTGCCTGTTGCCTTGTTGCCTGCCTTGTGTTTTTTGCAGAATAAGCCAGTCCCTCGAATACGAGGATACCTCAGCCATGTTGCCTCGATAAAAAGGTCACGACCCTAAATGATGCTGCCTTCGATACACAAATGACCTCGACCCTCGGAAGCTGCCTACGGAAAAAGGCTGAGGTATCTTCTGGTTGCCTAACGAAAAATGGCTTATTCTGATCCTTGCCTTAGACTACCTGCCCTTCTATGGCATGGGACAGTCTTATGGCAAAGGATGTTTCGATGACCCTTCTACCTCCAAACGAAAGGCTTCCTGCCCTCTTATGGCAAGGATAGATCCTTTCATCCTGAAAGGCTAAAAGAAACCTCATCTTCAAAACTTCAAGGTAATTGCCCCTAATTGCTCTGCCTTGCTCTAAACCTTGTTATATTCTTTCTCATAATTCTTCAAAAGGGCTACGCTCATTTACGAGCTAAAGTCCACTTTTTCTTTCATCTACCTTTTTCTAAAAAACAAACGAGCAAGCAAAGCAATTAAGAGCCCATGGAAAACCATGGATGCAAAGGGTGCCTTACACCTTCCCTTTGCATAATTTACCCCCCGAACTCAAAATCTTTTTAAAAGGTATTTTTCTGTTCTTTTAGCCTTTCCGATATTTGGATAAAATAAAAGTCGGTGGCGACTCTTGCTTACCGCGACATTCCGATTAATAAAAAGTCAGTTCACCGTGTAGCAACCTGCCTAAAAATTATACTTAGAGAGTCGCCACCTATTCTGAAGGGCGAATAGGAAACCCTACACAGATAAGAGATTGAGGGTAAGTTATTATAATCAGGCTGAGGGAAGGTATGAGGCACCCTCAGCCCTTTCCTAAAGGCTAACAATCAAAGATTAGGGTTGCATGGCAGAAAATTAGGGAGAAATGTGGCAAACAGAATTTTAAGACATGATTGAGATTTTGAAGAGGGGGACTCGCCTTGTTGCCAAGTGCCTACGTACCTCCTTAGGGAGGATCAGAGTCTACGTAGTTCGGGAAGGGTTGTACGCCATTTAGAGTTGGAATTTGATTTGATATGGTTTTTTAGAGGCTTTTTGGTCAGCCTATCGCAGTTTGGGTTTGTAATTGTAGTTTTGAATGGAATTTAGAATTATTAGGATTTAGGGCGTACAACCCTGATTTGGCACTATTAACCGCGATAATCGATTGATTCAATTACCATAGTTAAAAGATTTGAAATTTGCATCACTACCAATTTTAATCGATTGATTCGATTATCACCAATAATGAATTAAGGTATATTTTAATAATTTTTATAGAATTTTTAGATGCATTGTTACCCCTCGTAATCGATTGATTCGATTAAAAAGAATAATAAATTAAATTGAAGGGAAGACGGTTAATCATCACAACTAATAAAATAGTTGCAACCATTTAATCGAATATAATTTAATTGGCATATTAATTAAATAAACATTTTAATTAAAATTTATTGTTGACCATAGCGATTAATTGATTTAATCGGAACGAACAACAAATTAGAGTTTTTAATATAATTATTACATATTAATTTTATTAGAAAAATAATTATAATACAATTAATATATATTGAAAATATGTATCTCAGTTAAAATAAACAAAACAATTAAAATTTATTAATTTCATTGAGACTTTTATCCAGTGTGATTATATTGAGGGTGTATGATATGGGGCCTTGAATCAGGAGCGTGAGATCTAAACCTAGTGAAGATTAAAGGCCAGATTTAAGGGGTGCATGGTGCTCTGTGTGCAGGTGTATGCACTGGATCACATAACATTTCACAGAAAAATAATATGTTGGAGGGAGGGCTCAAACCTGCGACCCTCCACTCCCAAACGCGTCTCACAACCAACCAGCCAAGCCAAGCGCTTTGTTTAGTATACGCTTTCAGTAAAACAAATAAGACAAAAGGTTCTAAATGGTAAAGCACGCGCGCGAGATTCAAACGAACCACTGGGGTACTGCCACGCAGTCGTCTTCTTCACAGATTTCACATAGAGTCTGCAAATTTAGCTACGAGATTGCTACGGCTTTGCTCGTAGCAAATCAAATACGAAAATAGCGAACAGAACATACACTCACATAAATCTTTCGCGACCCTTGAAATTGTCTCGTTTAAGCCATGCGAATCCACTTATATATTCAATTTATCTCAATTTTACACTTACAGAAAAACCCCAATTAAAACCCTAAAAAACCTTACACGGCCGTTAATGGTGACACACGAACAAACCACCCAAACTTGAATTCAATCATTCAGAAACGTTCACAAACATCATATGAATTATAATATACTGCCAATGATCATTGAGAATGCATATATTGGTCGGATCGAGAAGGTTTTTAAAACGACTCACCTTGACAAATATGAGGTAATTCTGGGGGTGCTGAGGCAGAGAAATGATCCACACACGTTCCAAATCCCTTGCAGAAGCTTTTGAAACCTTTTATTCTTGTTGAAAGCTTCAAATTCTCCAAAACCGAATTGATGTTCTTGAAGCTTTTTTTTTGGTTCTTGCACTCTTGCCTCTGATCAGAATTTTTCGCCTCAACCCTTGTGCCTTGTGTTTAGTACTTATAGGAGATGCAATTTAGGTCAAAAAAAGAATCAAAAAAGCCTTTGAATCAAATCTTTCCATTGTTGAGAAAATTTGATTTTTCTTGAATAAAAATCTTTCTATTTTGGTCATGATTTGCATTTGGTCTTTCCATATTGATTATGCACGAAATTAACAATATATTTTGCCATTAATACTGATTGAAATTGGCCCCTATGAATATTGTATCATAATATTTGATTTTATACTTAATTAAATCATAAAAATGAAATAAAAAATATATTAAATCAATTAATTTGATAAATTTCGTGCCCTTTTGTTTTGGACAAGATAATGGCTTGTGGATCAAGTTTGTACCATAAAATCATAGGCCCATTTGCAAAATTTCTCCTTTTGAACCCTCCTTTTTCACATTTGGTCCCTCAAAATCACCTAACTTTGATCAAGCATATCTCACTCAATTTTTAAGTTATGAGGGAGATCTAATACTTTTTAGAAACCTCAAGAGGTCCTCTACAAGCCACTTTGGAACATATTTCTCATTTGAAGCTTTTATCTTGATCATATCTCTTCTGGGAAAAAACTACTTTTGAAGGATGCCTGAAAAATGACCTGTAATCTTTTGCCTCGTATCTTCTAAATGAAGCATTTCTAGCCTTGGCTTGTGAGACACAAAGTTGTGGAGAATCCAATTTTCTTCAAGATAGGCTTTGAGTGGGGAATTTTTGATGTTCCATGTGAAAGTTATGCCCAGTCAAAGTTGGGTTGACTTTCTCCTAAGAAACCCTAATTTGAACCATTTCATGTTTGTTCATTTTTGAGTTTCTATTAATGGAATCATGATCAATTCTTGATCAAATGATGGTTATGCACTCCATACTTGATGTTTGCCCAATGATTAAGGTTTGGATCATGCCTTGATTGTAATTGACCTTTCAATTTGGATCAGTTGACTGTGAATTATCTGGATTATGTGAATGAGCCATGCTTTGAGATTTGAGCCTTGCTTTTGTTATGAGAAAAGTATGGGAGGTAAATTTTGGGGTATGACAGCTGCCCCTATTTAATTACCTTTGATTGAATGGAGTGAGAATACGCAGTTCTCACGTCTTTTGATCGAAGAGTTATTAAATAATGGAAGACCCCTTGAATTTGCCTTGTACCCGGTAGTGGAGAAGGATGCCTTGTTAAAGTAGTTACCTTACTTATGGCGCTAGCAGGGGTTTGCAGCTTATGGGTAACTCACTTACTATAATTCTAGTAAGTCGTCGCGGTTGGTATACCCATTCACTATCGTAGTTGGAATAAGTCTGTCGCAGATGGTATGACCCACTTACTATAGCTCTAGTAAGTCGTCGTAGTTAGCCATACCTGCTTACTATCGTAGTTGGAGTGAGTTTATCGTAGATGGTAAGGTCCACTTACTTTTCAGTAAGTCGTCGCAGTTGACCGTACCTACTCACTATCGTAGTTGGTGTAAGCTTATCGTAGATGGTAGGGCCCACTTACTGTCAGTCTAGTAAGTCGTCGCAGTTAGCCGTACCTGCTTACTATCGTAGTTGGAGTAAGTCTGTCGCAGATGGTATGACCCACTTACTATAGCTCTAGTAAGTCGTCGCAGTTAGCCATACCTGCTTACTATCGTAGTTGGAGTGAGTTTATCGTAGATGGTAAGGTCCACTTACTTTTTAGTAAGTCGTCGCAGTTGACCGTACCTACTCACTATCGTAGTTGGAGTAAGCTTATCGTAGATGGTAGGGCCCACTTACTGTCAGTCTAGTAAGTCGTCGCAGTTAGCCGTACCTGCTTACTATCGTAGTTGGAGTGAGCTTATCGTAGATGGTAAGGTCCACTTACTTTTCAGTAAGTCGTCGCAGTTGACCGTACCTACTCACTATCGTAGTTGGAGTAAGCTTATCGTAGATGGTAGGGCCCACTTACTATCAGTCTAGTAAGTCGTCGCAGTTAGCCGTACCTGCTTACTATCGTAGTTGGATTAACCCCAAAAGGGTTATTTGTCTTGATGCGGGCGAGTTACGTGTATAAAAGGTTATCTTGCAAATGTGTATGCTTATGATTTTGTTATTTGTATGATGAATGTTTGTATGCGAATGCAGGTCATGTGAATGTTTTGTATGTAAATGCGATGTGTATGAGTGTTTATGTAAGTGAATATGTAAGTATGATGACTATGGGGTACTATCTTTTGTCACCAATTGGAATTTGTTTAAGATCTTTCGAGCAACTTTACGGGTCTTGACTCAGATCGCCCGGGGCTAGTATGTTGGAATGTGGCGGTGTTTTTTTTTTAGGGTTTATCAGATCATCAGGCGTATATTGGCTGCCGGAGGTATCGTGGTTTTATCCCCTTTATTTCAGTCTAATGATTTGTAAGTTTCCTGTTTTAAATTCGAAGTTTAAAGTTTATGAGAAATAAATTATTCTTTGCACTTGGTATTGAAATGATGAAAAGATAAGTATGAAAGTGAAAAGCTTTTATTGATTATTGCCTTAAATTGGCGAATGTACAAAGGGTATGAGAGAAAGAAAAATGACAAATAGAAATGACATTAATACTGCTATTGCTCTTTTTTTTGCTATCGAGGGCCCCAGTAATCCTTTGACTTCGGAAGTTGATGATTGCTCGATTTCCTATCCTTTACGAATTGTCTTGGGCTCGTAGCTTGGAGCCTTATCCCTGCTAGGCATAGTACCTCTTGACTGCATCTGAATTGATTGGGTGCGATAGCTCATCCCCATCCATTGTAGTGAGGACTAATGCCCCTCCCGAGAACACCGTTTTTACAATGTATGGACCTTCGTAGTTAGGTGTCCATTTTCCACGGGCGTCGAGTCGAGGTAACAGTATCTTCTTGAGGACAATGTCACCTTCTTTGTAGGTTCGAGGTCGGACCTTCTTATCGAACGCTTTTTTCATCCTCTTCTGATAGAGTTGTCCATGACACAAAGCTGTCAGTCGCTTTTCTTCAATGAGATTAAGCTGATCGAAACGAGTTTTTACCCATTCCGATTCTTCTAACTTTGTGTCAGTTATGACTCTTAATGACGGGATCTCCACTTCGATTGGGAGGACAGCTTCCATACCGTAGACTAGGGAGAAGGGAGTTGCCCCTGTAGATGTACGCACCGAGGTTCTGTAACCGTGTAGGGCGAAGGGCAGCATTTCGTGCCAATCCTTGTATGTTTTCACCATCTTTTGTATTATTTTTTTGATATTTTTGTTTGCAGCTTCGACAGCGCCGTTCATTTTAGGCCTGTATGGTGAAGAATTGTGGTGTTCAATCTTGAATTCCTCGCACAGCTCCCTCATCATGTTATTGTTCAGATTTGACCCATTATCGGTGATAATCCTGCTTGGAACCCCATACCGACATATGATATTATGCTTGATGAACCGAGTGACTACTTGTCTTGTTACGTTGGTGTAAGAGGCAGCTTCGACCCATTTGGTAAAGTAGTCTATGGCGACTAATATAAATCGGTGTCCGTTCGAAGCTTTAGGTTCTATCATCCCTATCATGTCGATTCCCCACATTGCAAATGGCCATGGTGAACTCAGAACGTTCAACGGGTTTGGTGGTACGTGCACCTTGTCAGCGTAGATTTGGCACTTGTGACAGGTCCTTGCATATTGGAAACAGTCGGCCTCCATTGTTAACCAGTAATACCCTGCCCGCAGTATCTTTCTAGCCATTGAATGTCCGTTTGCATGAGTTCCGAAGGTTCCTTCATGTACCTCCCTGATAATTTCATTGGCCTCGTTTTTATCTACACACCTCAATAACACTGAATCATAGTTCCTTTTGTATAGGATGCTTCCGCTTAAGAAGAACTTGGATGCAAGTCTCCTCAGTGTCTTTTTATCAATTGTTGAGGCATTCTCCGGGTATTCTTGTTTTTCCAGGTACTCTTTAATGTCGTGGTACCATGGTTTGTTGTCAGACTGTTCCTCGATCGTGAGACAATAGGCAGGCTCGTCGAAGTGCCTAACGGTTATTCGTGGTTCATGGTTTGGCCAGGTCACTTTGAACATAGAGGAAAGCGTTGCTAGTGCATCGGCTATTTGATTTTCTTCCCTCGGGATATGAGTAAAGGTGATAGTATCAAATTCAGCTGTCAACTCCAGTATAAGGTCTCGGTATGGGATTAGCTTTGCATCTCGAGTGTCCCACTCTTTGTTGACCTGATGGATTACCAATGCTGAGTCTCCGTATACATCAAGGAGTTTGATTCTTAGGTCGATTGCAGCTTCTAACCCCAATATGCATGCTTCGTATTCTGCAATGTTGTTGGTACAGTCGAAACATAGTCTTGCAGTGAAGGGTAAGTGTCGGTCATCGGGAGATGTCAATACTGCCCCTATGCCATGTCCTAGTGCATTTGAAGCACCGTCGAACATGAGTTTCCATACCAAACCCGGTTCGGGTCCCTCATCGGGTCCCGGTATTTCATAGTCTCTTACTAGCATAATATCCTCGTCTGGGAAGTCGAACTTCATAGATTGGTATTCCTCGAGTGGTTGGTGGGCAAGATGTTCTGCCAAGACACTCCCTTTTATTGCTTTTTGAGTTACATACTGTATGTCGTATTCGGACAACAACATTTGCCATCTTGCAATTCTACCCGTGAGAGCCTGTTTTTCGAACACGTATTTCAAAGGATCCATTCTCGATATCAGCCATGTGGAGTGGTTCAGCATATATTGCCTTAGACGTTTGGAGGCCCATGCTAGGGCGCAACATGTCTTTTCCAATGGTGAATACCGAGACTCGCAATCCGTGAATTTCTTACTGAGGTAGTAAATAGCGTGTTCTTTCCTGCCTGTTTCATCTTGTTGCCCCAGTACACACCCCATAGACCTTTCGAGTACTGTGAGGTACATGATTAGTGGCCTTCCGGGTACAGGAGGTAAGAGTATAGGTGGTTCTTGTAAGTAGTTCTTTATGGTTTCGAAGGCTACTTGACAATCATCATTCCACTTGATAGGTTGATCTTTCCTGAGTAGTTTGAATATAGGCTCGCATGTAGCTGTTAGATGTGAAATGAACCTTGAGATGTAATTCAATCGACCCAGGAAACCTCGTACCTCTTTTTCTGTTTTTGGAACGGGCATCGCTTGTATGGCTTTTACTTTATCGGGATCAACCTCTATACCTCGTTGGCTTACAATGAATCCCAACAGCTTTCCCGATCTTACACCAAACGTACACTTGTTCGGGTTTAACCTTAGCTTGTACTTCTTTAGACGTTCAAACAGCTTATGTAGATTTGTAATATGTTCTTCTTCAGTGCGAGACTTGGCAATCATATCATCTACATATACTTCGACCTCTTTATGGATCATATCATGGAATAATGTGACCATGGCTCTTTGATATGTTGCCCCTGCATTTCTCAACCCGAATGGCATTACTTTGTAGCAAAAAGTGCCCCAAGAGGTCATGAAGGTAGTCTTTTCCATATCCTCGGGAGCCATCTTAATCTGATTATACCCGGAGAAACCATCCATAAAAGAGAACACTGAAGCTTGTGCTGTATTATCCACCAAGATATCTATATGTGGAAGTGGGAAATCATCTTTTGGACTTGCTTTATTTAGATCCCTGTAATCTACACACATGCGCACTTTCCCGTCTTTTTTAGGAACCGGCACTATGTTTGCAATCCAAGGTGGGTAGTCAACCACAGCAAGAAACCCGGCATCGAACTGTTTGAGCACCTCTTCCCTAATCTTACTATCCATATCTGGTTGAACCCTTCTGCGCTTTTGCCTGACCGGCGCACATCCTTCTTTGAGAGGTAACCTGTGTACCACGATGTCTGTATCCAACCCCGGCATATCACGGTATGACCAAGCAAAAATCTCTGCATACTCGTGGAGGAGCTTGATTAACGTTGCTTTTACGTCCTTACCTAGCGTTGCCCCAATCTTAATGTTTTTGGGTTCTTCATCTGTTCCCAAGTTTATGGTTTCAATGGCCTCTTGTGGAGGGAGCATGCTCTTGGATTCCTTATCCACTAACCTTGACAACTCTTCCGGAAGTTCATCGTCTTCCTCATCCCCTCCTTCAGTCTGATTAGCGAGAGCCTCGAGTTTGTATAGAGTCTCAGCAGTATTATTATCGGTGGTGTCAGGAAGTGATCTGCACATGTTTTATGTTTGTTTTCTTTTAGTATGCAGATGTGAACGTGCTTTGTTTGTGCAAGAAATTTACTTGTCATTTTCAGAAATGGGAAAGGAATAAATGCGAGAAAAGACAATATTTTCAATACCAAAATGCAAAGACAATTTTATTAATAAACTTCGAACTTGAAAGTAAATGGGGCCCTTACAAACTAGCTCTATGCTTCGGGCGAGGCATGAGCGTTATTGTTTTTCTTTATCAAAAAGGGGAAATAAAACACACAAAAGCAAATTACTTTGAAATGAAAACTATCTCCGGTATCTCCAGGCTTGTCCAATTCTGAAGCTGTTCTCCTGGCCTGATCTCTCGAATGAAATTGGACGTCCCTTCTTGAGAGTCCTGATTGGACACCATAGCCACATGCTCATAACCGCCAGTCACAAAAGTTTGCATTATTGGGGGAAATGGTCGTTCTTCTTTATTAATGCTTGTGACCTTGGTGGGTTGGTATCCTAACCCCAGGCGATCCTTCTTCTCCAAAACTTCTGGCAGCTTGCCCCAGCCTTTAGTATCTGCGTCTTGTAGGTCTTTCCATGAGGTTACCGCCCTTCTTATCTTCTCCACTGGTAGTGTGATAGCAGTTGCAATTTCTAGAGCTTGAAATGCGGTACCCAATGCTTCGTCTCCAGCCTCAATATATCTGTATGAGTTTAGATTGCTGACAAATATATCCTCTTCTCCATTGATAGTTACTATGGAGTTCCCATTCACAAACTTTAGTTTCTGATGGAGGGTGGAGGTGACTGCCCCAGCTGCATGGATCCAAGGACGCCCTAGTAGGCAGGTATAAGCTGGCTCGATTTCCATCACTTGGAAGTTGATGCAGAAGGTGTGGGGACCAATTATGACAGGAAGGTCTACTTCTCCAAATACCGGACTCTGTGATCCATCGAAAGCTTTAACCACCAGACGACTAGGTTTAACCACGAGTCCCTCTAAGGCTATCTTATCAAGTGTGGCTGTTGGCATCACGTTTAAGGATGACCCTGTGTCGATCAAAACTCTAGCCAGATGAGCCTTCCCACACTGCATGGAGATATGCAAGGCTTTGTTGTGTGACTTTCCTTGTAGGGGTAACTCATTGTCACTGAAGCCCAGGCATGCCCCAGCAGTTAGATTGGCCACCATCCCATCAAATTGATTGACTGTGATGTCCTTAGTTACATGGGCAGCGTTTAGGATCTTCATCAAGGCATCTCGATGCTTCTCGGAGTGTATCAATAATGATAAGAGCGATATTTTAGACGGTGTCTGTTGCAACTGATCTACCACTCTATAATCACTCTTCTTAATCAGAGCGAGAAACTCCTCAGCATCCTTATTAGAAGTTTCTTTATCCTTAGGTTCAGCCTTGTCAATTGGTCTCGTGACAACTTGTTCTCCAGATTGTGTCAAGTTTTCACTAGACGTTGGTTGTACTTGCGTAGTTTTGAATATGCGCCCACTACGGGTCATACCTCTAGGTCCAACAATGCTTGATACTGCAGTATTAGTATCGGTCTCATATTCCCATGGTACCGCTTTCATCTTGTCCAAAGGATATGGTCCTCTGATTGGGATGATCTTGGTACGTTCTTGCGCAGGTATCATCACTGGCGGTCTAGAGCATGGGATAATCAATGGTTTCCTTGCCCCTTGTGCAGGTATCATTAAAGGCTCGTTTCTTTCCACCATCGCCACATATTCCTCTTCAGGGTGTTCCTCCAATTGGATCAATCCTTGATCC
The DNA here is from genome assembly GCF_029867415.1 of Vicia villosa. Taxonomy (NCBI): domain Eukaryota; kingdom Viridiplantae; phylum Streptophyta; class Magnoliopsida; order Fabales; family Fabaceae; genus Vicia; species Vicia villosa. Next base: position 18,085 of record NW_026706201.1, on the reverse strand, counting down.
ATGAGTCTTTGCAAAGTGTCTTCGAAAGCTTCGTTATGTTCTAGGATAAACCCCTTTATAAGAAGATACCTCTTAAGTGCATCTGTGGGGGAGTTCCGTTGTTGAACCAACTCTTGCTCATTGACAACTTCTATTGCATTGACTGCGCCTTCATGGTGTGGCATTGGATTTGTTTTCACATTGGGTTTGTCAAAAGCAATTGCTCCTGACTCTATCAAGTCCTGAACCTTGTGCCTAAAGGCCCAACATTTTTCCAACGTATGTCCAGGAGAATTGTCGTGAAATTCACACCTCTCATTCGGGTTGAATCTGGGTGGAATCTTTCCTGGAATTAGAGGTGGCATAGGTCTAAGCTCTACCAATGATTCACTCAGCAAATATTTTAGTATTTCACTCTTGGAAGTGGGTAGAGGATCGAATTTCCTCGGAGGACCTTGGATCCTGCTTTGTTGAAGTGGGTAGGACACAGGAGGTCTAGGCTCTTGATGCACTACTGCGTTGGTCTCCCCTTCCTTCTTTTTAGCGAAGGTTGAGGTGGGCCTTTTTGAGTGATAAGAGTTAGATGATGCTCCTTGTATTTTCCCGCTCTTAATTCCGTCTTCTATCCTTTCACCAATAACCACTAAATCTGAAAACCCTGAGGACACACTCCCTACCATTTTATCGTAGTATGGCCCTTGTAATGTAGCCATAAACATTTTTACGAGTTCTTTTTCCAACAGGGGAGGTTGGACTCGGGAGGCCATTTCCCTCCATCTTTGTGCATACTCCTTGAATGATTCCTCTTTCTTTTGTGACAAATTTTGGAGTTGCATCCGATCGGGTGCCATGTCCAAATTGTATTTATATTGTTTCAGGAACGTATTAGCAAGGTCGGTCCAGCTTCGGATGTGAGACTTCTCTAATTGCATATACCAGTCAACCGATGCTCCACTCAAGCTATCTTGAAAAAAATGCATCATCAGCTTTTGGTCATGAGCATAAGCAGCCATTTTTCGCACATACATGCGCAAGTGATTCCTCGGACAAGAGAGTCCCTTGTACTTTTCGAAGTCGGGTATCTTGAATTTGTGAGGAATAGTCAAATCCGGCACCAAGCTCATTTCATAGGTATCCACATCGAAGACATCATATCCTTCCATTGCTTTCATCCTTTCTTCCAGCGCCTTGATTTGTCCACTCTCCTTGGAATTCTCCCCAGAATCAACAGAGGTCAACTTTGGTTGAGGGACTTGATCTGTGTCATTAGTGTCCCCATACTGTAAATCCAAGTAGTCCTCATCCCTAAGCGGATTGTTGACTGGAATGCGAACGGTGCGAGACGCCCCTTCCTTCTGAATAGTAGGGATAAATCCTTCTTGAGAAGCCTCTCCCTCTTCATGAGTTGTGATAGTCCTTTTTGAGGAGTGGGCTTTTGCCTTGTGAGGGTCATGACCCTTAACATATCCTAGCAATGGGTTGCCATCTTTAGGTATCTCTTCATACTGATCATGAACTTCCTTAGCTTTGTCTTGCTTATCTTTGAGTTCTTTCATGAAGCTCAGCACTTGGGCCATTCCTCCCTGGAGGTCTTCAACAGTACCCTTTAGTTGGGTCATTTCCTCACGAAGGGCGGCCTGGTTCTGTTCCAATTGTTCCATTGCCCTTTTCTTTTGAGATCTTGTCTGAATTAGCGGTTGAGTTGCAATGGCGTGACTGGAGATGAAGATAGTTTTTCTTTAATGCTTTGGTAATTAAATATGGCATGCATGATATGAATGTTATGCTTATGCTATGTTCATGTTTTATCCACATTATTATAGTAAATATACATTCTTTTTTTTATTCTCTTTTTTTTTTGCATACATTTATTTGGTGAATATTATAGGAACCACAAGTAAATGCGAAAATAAACACACTTTATTAATTGAAAGGAAACACCACTTCGTTGTTGGTTTACAAAAAGAAAGGAAACTGAAAATTAAAAATGCTTAAAATAACTTGAATCAAAAGTACTTGGAATAAAAGCAACAAGGAAATAACATAAAACTAAGAACGCCTTTGGATGTCTTCTTTGAACTTGTCCACCATGCTCCTACAAAGCTCCATAAACTCTTTGACGACTTTAGGAAGGATGATGGGAGAGGATTCTGCTCTTTCCAAACTTTTTGGAATATCCAGGATTAGATCATTACACAAGAAGACTAGCTTATCATAATCATCGCGACATTTCTCATAATCTTCAAGCATCTTAGGAACCATGCTCACATGCTCGTAAGCTGTAGAAACGATTGTGTATTGTCTTTTCCAATAGTCTCTTTCGTTCAAGGCTGCCTCGTGTATCTCTTTTTCTCTCATGAACACTTCCCGAAGTGATACCATAGCTTGAAATGCTCTTTCGTACTCACCAGTGCGCTGTAAAAGCTCTTCTTCCGTGGTTAGTCTTCTTGCGTGCTCTTGTTGTCCAGCATTGCGAGCTTCTTGAAGATCATATTTGAGGTTCCTTATTTCCTCTTCTTGATCCTTAGTTCTATCAGTTAATTCAAAGACTACAGCTTCTAGATTTTTCTCGGATTCCGCTTTGTCATGGGAAGCCTTCTCATAACGTCTTCTCCACCTTGCAATTTCCGCATTAGCTTGCTCCAACCTCTCACCACGAGCCTCTAAATTAAAATTAGCACTTAAATACCCTTCAGTTGCACGCTTCCTTTTACTCCTTTGTCTATCATTCTCTTCCTTCATTGCTTGAAGTTCTTGGTTCTTATCCTTAAGGTCGAAGCGTAGTTGGCTCCTTTCGTTGGTAAGTTGATGCAAATCAAGTTCTAACTTCTCTTTTTCTTTTCGGGACGCCTCTAGGGCAGCCTTGATCCCTTCTATCTCTTCGATGGATAGAGGAACAAGATCAGGAGAATCAGGCTTGTATGCGGGATCCACAACAAAAGGAAGCAAAATCTTCCCAACTCTTTCTTGAACCCATGCGGTGTAAGGTGCTTTTGCAATTGCATTCTTTGGCCCGAAATATTTTCTTTGGACCTGACTCCAAGCTTGAATTACTTTCTTCAATGTTCTTGGTTCACCTTTCCCATTATCGTGCAAGATCAATTCTTCTATTTGTTGTTTGGAAGGTTCACTATCCATAGAATGTCCTAATTGACGTAATGCTAAAACGGGGTTATAATTAATACAACCAAGAGTCCCCATTAATGGCACATTGTCAAAATCTCCACATTTGTAAATGATCCTATCAGATTTTAATTTCTTTGCATACCATAGGATAGAATCTGCTTTAAGAGCCCTTAGCTTTTGAGACCACTCGTTCCTAGCAAGCTCTTTGATAAAGCAACTGGATTTGTAGAGATGAGAAGTCAACCAAGAATATAGCCAGTGGACACAACAAAATAGCATTCCTCTCTTCTTTTCATACTTTGTATGGATAGCATAGTAAATATTAGCGAGGATAGTCGGAGTAGGATCTTTTCCATAAACCTTAAAGGAAGTGAAAGCATGAATGGCAGCGGGATCAACATAATCAACATTTTTTGGCAATAAGACAACTCCAAAAATCAAAAGAGCTAATAAATGTCCACAAATGTCCCATTGTTTCTTTTGAGCATACATTAAAGCTTGATTTTCTAAGTAAGATCTTTTGATCCCATGCACATCCCCATCAGTTTTATAATTAGTCTTTAATTCCGTAGCAGATAACCCCAAAGCTTTTGCCAAATCTGAAAAGTCAACTTCTTTACCCGCACCAGTATAGAATTCTTTTTTAATTTTTGAGAACCCCAAAGTAGCATCTATCTCTTCCAAAGTTGGAGCCAACTGAAAGTCTTGAAAAGTGAAGCACCTAAGCGGAGGGTCATAAAATTGAACCAAAGCAGTACTTGCTTCTTCTTGTACTCTCACCCTTAGCAAGTCCAAAATATTCCCATAGCGGATTACAAACCTATCCAAGGCACTTGATGGTAATTTCTCCTTGATTATTTTCAGCTTCTTGATATCCGGAGTGGAAACGGAAAGGTGAACAATGGTCTTCTTGGTGCTCATCCTTCCTACACATTCACCAAATAGAATATATTTTTTTTTACATTTATATCATATTTTTTTATTTACTATTTTTTTTTGTGGATAAAACATGATGAGGATGCAAATGAGAGATGATGCATGCAAACACACAAAAAAAAAGAAAATCATAGTAACAAAACAAATATATATATATATATATATATATATATATATATATATATATATAAAACAAATCAAACATATATAACACAATATTTTAAGAAACCCAAGTTCATAGGTTCGACGTAGGGGGCTCTAGGGAGCCAACCTTTTATGGGGGGTTCTAGAAGGTCTCATGGGGTCATTCGTAGCCTCCGAGACTCTTTGTCTCTTCGGATTTTAAAACGACTCATTTTATCCATGAGGTTCGAATTTTTGGGGTAGGTTCTCGGAGAGATCAGCCAAGTATCCAGTCCAGCCCTCAACAAAGTCAAGCCTCGTTTTGGACCTTTCCGAACACTCAACCCACTCCGAGTGGAGTTATCAGTGAGATTCGTAGGAGATTCGTACTCCCCTATTGATCTCAAAGTTAACTCCCACACTTAGGGTTTAACATAATATAAAGCAGCAATGCATATAATAATTAAACATTTCAAGGCAGAACAAATAAACAAAAAACAAAAACAAATAAATAACAAAAACATTAATATTTATTAAAAGATGAACCTCCCCCCAAACCCTAAAAATGGCAAGTTTGCCAAACCCTAAAATGCGCCACAAACCCTAAACCATAAACCACGAGCCATAAACCTAAACCCACTCAAGCCTTAGGAGCATAATAATTCACTAAAAGTGTTTTCCCCAGCAGAGTCGCCAGCTGTAGCAACCTGCCTAAAAATTATACTTAGAGAGTCGCCACCTATTCTGAAGGGCGAATAGGAAACCCTACACAGATAAGAGATTGAGGGTAAGTTATTATAATCAGGCTGAGGGAAGGTATGAGGCACCCTCAGCCCTTTCCTAAAGGCTAACAATCAAAGATTAGGGTTGCATGGCAGAAAATTAGGGAGAAATGTGGCAAACAGAATTTTAAGACATGATTGAGATTTTGAAGAGGGGGACTCGCCTTGTTGCCAAGTGCCTACGTACCTCCTTAGGGAGGATCAGAGTCTACGTAGTTCGGGAAGGGTTGTACGCCATTTAGAGTTGGAATTTGATTTGATATGGTTTTTTAGAGGCTTTTTGGTCAGCCTATCGCAGTTTGGGTTTGTAATTGTAGTTTTGAATGGAATTTAGAATTATTAGGATTTAGGGCGTACAACCCTGATTTGGCACTATTAACCGCGATAATCGATTGATTCAATTACCATAGTTAAAAGATTTGAAATTTGCATCACTACCAATTTTAATCGATTGATTCGATTATCACCAATAATGAATTAAGGTATATTTTAATAATTTTTATAGAATTTTTAGATGCATTGTTACCCCTCGTAATCGATTGATTCGATTAAAAAGAATAATAAATTAAATTGAAGGGAAGACGGTTAATCATCACAACTAATAAAATAGTTGCAACCATTTAATCGAATATAATTTAATTGGCATATTAATTAAATAAACATTTTAATTAAAATTTATTGTTGACCATAGCGATTAATTGATTTAATCGGAACGAACAACAAATTAGAGTTTTTAATATAATTATTACATATTAATTTTATTAGAAAAATAATTATAATACAATTAATATATATTGAAAATATGTATCTCAGTTAAAATAAACAAAACAATTAAAATTTATTAATTTCATTGAGACTTTTATCCAGTGTGATTATATTGAGGGTGTATGATATGGGGCCTTGAATCAGGAGCGTGAGATCTAAACCTAGTGAAGATTAAAGGCCAGATTTAAGGGGTGCATGGTGCTCTGTGTGCAGGTGTATGCACTGGATCACATAACATTTCACAGAAAAATAATATGTTGGAGGGAGGGCTCGAACCTGCGACCCTCCACTCCCAAACGCGTCTCACAACCAACCAGCCAAGCCAAGCGCTTTGTTTAGTATACGCTTTCAGTAAAACAAATAAGACAAAAGGTTCTAAATGGGAAAGCACGCGCGCGAGATTCAAACGAACCACTGGGGTACTGCCACGCAGTCGTCTTCTTCACAGATTTCACATAGAGTCTGCAAATTTAGCTACGAGATTGCTACGGCTTTGCTCGTAGCAAATCAAATACGAAAATAGCGAACAGAACATACACTCACATAAATCTTTCGCGACCCTTGAAATTGTCTCGTTTAAGCCATGCGAATCCACTTATATATTCAATTTATCTCAATTTTACACTTACAGAAAAACCCCAATTAAAACCCTAAAAAACCTTACACGGCCGTTAATGGTGACACACGAACAAACCACCCAAACTTGAATTCAATCATTCAGAAACGTTCACAAACATCATATGAATTATAATATACTGCCAATGATCATTGAGAATGCATATATTGGTCGGATCGAGAAGGTTTTTAAAACGACTCACCTTGACAAATATGAGGTAATTCTGGGGGTGCTGAGGCAGAGAAATGATCCACACACGTTCCAAATCCCTTGCAGAAGCTTTTGAAACCTTTTATTCTTGTTGAAAGCTTCAAATTCTCCAAAACCGAATTGATGTTCTTGAAGCTTTTTTTTTGGTTCTTGCACTCTTGCCTCTGATCAGAATTTTTCGCCTCAACCCTTGTGCCTTGTGTTTAGTACTTATAGGAGATGCAATTTAGGTCAAAAAAAGAATCAAAAAAGCCTTTGAATCAAATCTTTCCATTGTTGAGAAAATTTGATTTTTCTTGAATAAAAATCTTTCTATTTTGGTCATGATTTGCATTTGGTCTTTCCATATTGATTATGCACGAAATTAACAATATATTTTGCCATTAATACTGATTGAAATTGGCCCCTATGAATATTGTATCATAATATTTGATTTTATACTTAATTAAATCATAAAAATGAAATAAAAAATATATTAAATCAATTAATTTGATAAATTTCGTGCCCTTTTGTTTTGGACAAGATAATGGCTTGTGGATCAAGTTTGTACCATAAAATCATAGGCCCATTTGCAAAATTTCTCCTTTTGAACCCTCCTTTTTCACATTTGGTCCCTCAAAATCACCTAACTTTGATCAAGCATATCTCACTCAATTTTTAAGTTATGAGGGAGATCTAATACTTTTTAGAAACCTCAAGAGGTCCTCTACAAGCCACTTTGGAACATATTTCTCATTTGAAGCTTTTATCTTGATCATATCTCTTCTGGGAAAAAACTACTTTTGAAGGATGCCTGAAAAATGACCTGTAATCTTTTGCCTCGTATCTTCTAAATGAAGCATTTCTAGCCTTGGCTTGTGAGACACAAAGTTGTGGAGAATCCAATTTTCTTCAAGATAGGCTTTGAGTGGGGAATTTTTGATGTTCCATGTGAAAGTTATGCCCAGTCAAAGTTGGGTTGACTTTCTCCTAAGAAACCCTAATTTGAACCATTTCATGTTTGTTCATTTTTGAGTTTCTATTAATGGAATCATGATCAATTCTTGATCAAATGATGGTTATGCACTCCATACTTGATGTTTGCCCAATGATTAAGGTTTGGATCATGCCTTGATTGTAATTGACCTTTCAATTTGGATCAGTTGACTGTGAATTATCTGGATTATGTGAATGAGCCATGCTTTGAGATTTGAGCCTTGCTTTTGTTATGAGAAAAGTATGGGAGGTAAATTTTGGGGTATGACACACCGTATTACAGTTATGAAGAGAGTTAACTTGGATGATCTAGTGTAACATGTGTGCTGCAACATCTGGTCTCTTATAATAAACATATGATATTGTAGTATTGGTTATGGTTTATATATATCCAAGATTCTCCCTATAATAAGATCTACTCTTCATATAGAAGAGTTAATTTGGATGTACTGGTGTAACATATTAAAAACGATGCTTCAACATGTGGGAAGTACAACATCTGGCCGTGGGCAGCTGGCCATGATGGATGTTTCTTGGTGCAAATTTTTTTATTAGTATTTCAAATAGATTGCTGTAGATTGTTTAGCAATGTTTGTGAGGTTTGTTTGACAGCTGGTGAAGTTCAAATCTGATTTAAATGGAGATTTAATTTTCAATATGAAATATTACAAATCATGTATTTTGTTAGAGAAAATAAAATCCAACAATATATGTTATTATTCTAGACAGATATCCAAGGAGAAAAAGTCTAGAAGATATTGTTATTTAAGGAGACTCAAACCTCACATTTGAGGTGTGTATGTTTTGAAGATTTCTTGTGTTAGGGTTTATCTTTTGACTCTTTCTTTGTGTTACTTTTGTGCACCAATCTAGCGCCTTCATTCATATCTTAAAGTATAAAGTTTGGTTTGATAGTTGAGTAGTAAAATTTTGTTCTAAGATACTAAGTCTATAAGCTTGAGAGCACAATGTTTTTAGTATTCCACGTTATTTCCATCATAAGGAATATTGTAGGATATTTGTTTACACCACTCTATATTTCAGTAACTTGACATAGTTGGGTTGTTTATTTAAGTTGTATTCAACATTGATCTACGTATTTGTTAACACCAATCACTTAAGATTAGTGATTGAGAGAAAGTGAGAGGGGTTATCATGTTTAGTGGGAGTCTTAAACATAAATTCACTAGGTTTAGGAAGAGGCATTGAACAACATAGGGTTGTTGTTCATAGATGACCAGTTGTACTAATTTCAAGTAGTGAATTTCCTTTCTAGGGTAGAGTGTCCTCTAGACGTAGGTGTGGTTTCACCGAATAGAGTTGTCAATCTCTTGTGTTCTTTTTATTCACTTTCTACTTCATCATCTTGTATAAGCTAAGATATTATTCATTATTGTCATACTGGTTTATCACATTAAGCCAGTTATCAAAACATCGTGTCCAACATCTGTCTGTTCAGGAAAAAAATTAGTCTCCAATATGACATCTCCTTCATCAGTTGTGGCTGGAAGATCTAAGCCTTTACCAAATGATGACATAACATCCTTCGTAAGGTAGAGCATTATAAAATCTTCCACACCCCCATAATTTGCATCACTTGCCGCCATTGACGATCTTGCGTGTCTTGGGAACGAATAAGGCAAAAGACAATCATTATCGCTATCACTATGGTTGCATGAATCATAACTACTATCATAATTCCTACACAATTGTAACTGTACAAGTTTTGGTCAACCTTACAATCTGACTGTTTCCCATTCTTTATGCAATGTTTCCACGTCTCCCTAACCCTCTCCTGAGTGATAAGTTCTATTACATAATCATTTTCATCTAACTTTATGATAATAACCATTTCTAAACAAGGAAATAAAATATGAGTGAGAGAAGAAGGCTCAATACCTATAACACTTGATGAAAAAAATGAAATTGAGGAGAAATTTCCTAAGGAAGTGCCGAAGAAAAACTCAGAGATTTCTGAAGAAAATTCAAACACAGAAAAAGGATAATAGAATAAAGGAATCCATAAATCTGTCATCATTAGACATTGATGTTGTCCCAATTGATGTTAGAGTGGAGCATCAACACCCCACTTGTGGGAATGCACACACTTCAACGACCAACATCCTTTAAACCTGCCTAAGATAGTTTCATCTTATGTAAACTTAAATGTGTCATGCTCCTCAAGGAATCCAATCGTCATGCCTCCTTCAAGCCTTTCCTAAGGGACTCCCCTCTCCAGGCTTTGCATGAAGGAATCACCCTTCTAAGCCTCACTTCAAGGAATCACCCTTCCATGTTGCCCTAGCAATGGACTATAATTTCTTATTTTAATCACATCCCCCTTCTATGAATCGTGCTTGAGGAATTGCTGTAGCAACCTGCCCTAAAAATTAAGATTTTAAAGTCGCCCCCTATTCTACCAGGGTGAATAGTAAACCCTACGCAATTAAGAGATTCGGGGTAAGTTATTATATTCGAGTCAAGGGAAGGTGTTAGGAACCCTTAACCCTTTCCTAAGGTTTTAAGTTTAAGGCAAAGGTTTGTAGCTAAAAGTGTTAAGGTTTAGGGTTTATAGCTAAGGAAATGAATAGGGTGAAAAGTGAGATTTTGGGGAAGGGGACTTGCCTTGGTTATCCAAGTGCCTACGTACCTCCTTAGGGAGGATTAGAGTCTACGTAGTTTGGGGCAGGGTTGTACGCCTTAGAATTGATATGAGGTTATTTGAAGGTATTTTGAATTACCTTATCGTAGTTTTGAAAATCCGTAGTTTGAAGATGAAAATGTGTTTTGGACGTGGCGTACAACCCTGGTTTTATTATGTTCTATTAATCGCGATGATCAATAAATTTAATCACCATAATTAACAGATTTAATAAAGAATTGCTAATTATTCTAATTGATAGGTTCGATTATCACCATTAGCAAATAAATATATTTTAAATTTGATTATTAATTATCGTTACTCCTCGTAATCAATAGATTTGATTAAAATAAATAACGAATTGATAAAAAATGCTAATCATCGTAACCAATATAATTGGTTAAAACCCTTTAGCAAAATAAACCTTATTTGAATTTATTATTTAATTAATTAAACAATCGATTATTACCCATCGCGATCAATTAATTTAATCGAAACGAATAATAAATAAAATTTTAATACTAATTATATTATTAATTTAATCTTAAAAATAAATCATGTATAATGAATAATTAAGATCAATTACATAATTATATAAATAATATAAAACAAATAAACAAAAAATAATAATAATAAAGAACATGGGCGCTACTCCTGTGTGGTGCACTTCTGAGTGTCCATGGTGTGACTGCATGCCTGAGACGTCAGATATACGCTTAGGGCCCGTTTGGTGCGTAGGATATGATAGAGACATGATAGGATATCAAGCAGGATAAGAATAGGATATGATACAGACAGGATAAGACTTATCCTATCATGTGTTTGGTTCACAAAGGATGCTAAATTATATATATATATATATATATATATATATATATATATATATATATATATATATATATATATATATACCCTTGTAAAACAGTTCTATTTTTTTAAAATTATTTTGTAAATATTTTAAAATTTATAAATTGGTAATAAAAATTATAATTTTCTATAATTAAAAAAAAAACTCATTAACACTATTGAGTAAATAATTTCAATTTTTTTTAAAAAAAAATCATGAATTCTAGTATATATTAGATAAACAAAATAAAAGTATATATATATTTGATAAAAATAAAAATAGTATTCATATATTAAAATTTTAATAATTATTTTATTTTTAAAAATTCTAATTTTTTATATTTTATTAAGTTAAAAAATCATCGTGATGACATTAATACATATTTTTTTAAAATTATTTATTAAAATTTTTAATATAATATCAAATTATTTTTTATTTATATTTTGTCATATTTAATTTTTTATTTTAAATTATATTTTATAGGGGTAAATTAGTAGATTATTTTCTTATCCTATCCTGTCGGATTCTAACCCAGCTCATATTCAGGATAGCAATTTGAACTAGTTGTCATACCCCAATTTTTGACCTAAGATACCACCTCATATCATCTGCATATGCATCATTTGCATCTCTAACAAATTGCATAGCTTGTGTTTGCTACTTGTGACTCAGCAGGATTTAATAAGGAAATCACTCATCAGTACAAGTAATAATCAGTTAGGGTTTTGTTCTCCCTTCATTTCAAATGAATCATCTTCATCAACAATCAACATTTGGTCCTCAGAGATCCATCTCAACAAGCTCAAAGGCTCTGAATCGACTGAATTAGGGTTTTGACTGAAGATAGCACACTCCTGACTTTAGCTCAGGATTTGACATAATGACTTGGGACATGATATCAAGACCTCAAGTGCATCATTTTGACCTAATCCATTGGCTCATAACATCTCCTACACAAAGATTGATCAGACAAATCCTCAGATCAGGATTTTGAACTATCAGGGACTGAAATCAGGGATCACATTTGGGAAACCATAAAAACCCCCAGGAAGTCAATCAAAGGTTTCAATCATCCTCAAATAATCCCTATGACAATATCCCATGGAAATTACATCTCAATTCAAGATCCACAGTCATCAATTTCATCTGGTCGACAATTAGGGTTTTTGACCTAATTCACTGAATAACTGACTTTTTAATCAGGACATGGTGTCACAACTCAAACCATGGCTCAATATCCTCTAATGCTTCAATATGATCCATTCATACCATTCATATGGTGAGGATAGCCTGTTTCATTTGAAATCTCCAGAAACGCGATTCGTCTGAAAAAGTCAACTGTACAAGATCACCATTGACTTTTTGGGGAATTTTGGTCAACCATGACTTTTGAAGTTTTAAATCATCAATATATGATATATGAAGTCATTTGGTCAAGAAAAATCAAGAAAATCAATCAAGAATCAAAAAGTCAAAAGTTTGACTTTCATACTTAGAAAATTTTTCTAAGTGTTTTTCATGGTTTTTTCCAAACTTTGGAAGAGAATAACTCAAAATTTCACCTACAAACTGAAAAAAACTTCCAACATGAAAGTTGTAGATTTTGATCCAATAAACAACTTTGACACATATAAATTTTTTCCATAAGATCAACCATTTAAGAGATATGGAGCTTCAAAGTTGGCATCTTTTGAAAAATTCACTTGAAACTTCATTTTTCTCAAAGTTCATGGATCTTTTTCACCCACTTCCTTAAAGATCTTGAAGAAACTTTCAACTAGGCTTTTGAAGTATGTAACATGAGCTTTCCAAAATGTCAAAGAGCATGAAAAAATATGAAGCATAGCTATGGTTTTGAATTTTGACATTAGAGGTCATTAAGCATGAAATTTCACACCATTTTCACCAAGTTTCAACACTATATAGTCTATAATCCATACAATGACCTCTTGCAACTCCAAAGGGCAAGATTCTTATCATAAAAGATTGGATAGGAGAGAATATATTGTCACTTGAGATTTCTAACCATGGTTAACATTTTTAACCTAATGCATTTAATGAAAAATATTCTCTTTATCTCTTAAGCCAAAAACCATCATTACAATCTCAACTTGCCAAGGCTTATGATCCAATTTCGTGGCCTATAAGTAAGAGATGGAAATCACATCCAAGGGCACACCAAAGCATTGAAAAGCTTGCTTTCTCACTTCTTACCTATTTGCAAGTTCTTTCCATTTTTCAAAGGAGTTAGAACTTCAACTTTCAAATCTTGAAAGTTCTAACTATTGGTGTCATCCAAACATATTCTAAACATTATTTTGAAGTTGTTTGAACCATTAAACCATCACAAAACTATCCAAAAGTCAGTTTCATCACAAAAACTCCATGAGTGCACAAATTGAGCCTTAAACCTCCAATTCTCGATTTACTCGTGTATTTACCAAACTATCACTTCAAACATCTTCCATACATCAATTAGAAGTGATCCAAACATCTGGAACGTTTCTGGATGTAGAGAAACACCATGGCCGTTTTCAATTTGGAGCCAAAACAGGTGGAGGTCTGTAGAATGATTCAAGAGGTTTCAAGCAGGTTTAAAAGCATCAACATGATCCTTGAACGTTCCTGAAGCTATTCCAATCAATCCCAAGCCTTGAAGGGCCCAGAATCGAGCCCCATAGCACACGGTTTGTCAAGAACAAAACCAAGTTCTAATTCATACTTGCACGCACTTTAAACTTAATTTGATTACATATTATTGATTGTCTATATGCTCTGATCATTTCTGGAGTTTTAATTGGATTTTAATGGTTGTTTGCAAGATATGCCATTTTAGGGTTCTTGAAGCTCAAAAGAGGGGTCTTCGTTTTAGGCGAAATTTCAGGAAATTAATGGTTCCATTGGGTTCGTGAGATCCATACGAGCTCAACCATGTCTTCATAATCAATTTCCATTGCTTGTGTCACGTTTTGCTATGTGCAGGGGCTATGGCTACGGATAAAATCCGTAGCTAAATGTTTTAGCTACACTTGCAGGGTTCTAGCTACGGAGAGAGGAAGAAGATGAAGAGGTGGCAGCTCCTCATTGGAGGCCTTGCGCGCGTTTGGATTTGAAATTCTGACCATTCTGGTGTTTCTCAGTCCACGCGCCTATGATGCTCTCTCACGCTTGCAGCCATCAGATCTCATTTCAACTTTCATCCAACGCTCCTAAAAGCGCGGGTCCACCATGGACCATCAGCTTTGCCACACAGGATCATATATTAATATTTTCTTAATTAATTTGTTTTTCTTTGCATAATTAATTAAAAATACTTTCAAAAATCCAAAAATCATTTTAATTTCACTTTTTGGTTGATAAAATATTTAATTAATTTTTGACATGAAAATATTTTATTTTTTCTTCATAATTAATTTATTTTGTTAATTAATTAGTAATTGTGTGAATATTTGCTATTAATTAATTTTCAACCAATCAAAAACTCCAAAAAAATATTTTCTTTTTATATTTAGGTTTATACTTGTATAATCTAATTTGTGACATAAAAAAGAATTATTTTTCTTGTTAAGTTTAATTATTTGTATAATTATTTGTTTAATTATCTTATTAATTAACTTAATTCCATTCAAAAAACACAAAAAAAAATATATCTTCTCTTAGATTATTTTCTTTTGAATTTGATATCATCATATAACCTTTGTGTAATTAATCATTTGAATTTTCATGTTCTGATTTTTTATTACTGTTGCAGATCACTTGAATAATTACAATTCATTTAAGGTTTCGAGATATGTTTCTTTGTCGTCTTCTGGCTTTGTCTATTTTTCTGTCTTCCATTTGCTACAGAGGATGATCATGAAATAATTTATTTCAAGCATATCACTTGAAGATCAAGGTAACACCTCAAGCTCAGAAATCCAATTTTCTCATTCTTCGAGGTAAGCCTAAAACTCAATCAACTGTTTTCACAACAGTAATCAATTCACTTTCAAAATCATTCCATTGTTTTTTTCAAAACAGTGGGGCCTCTCGAATATTAGAGAGTATAAGTCCCTTTCGTCTTTCTTTGTACAGTTTTTGTTTTAACAGAAAACTTTTTTCCAAATAAACTTCCAAACAGTTTTTTTTTAACAAACAAATCTTTCAACTCTTTTTTTAAACCATCCACCATGTTTTATGAAAATAAAACAGGGGCCTCTCGAATATTAGAGAGTATAAGTCCCTTTCCTTTTCTTTATACAGTTTTTCTTTGTACAGAAAACTCTTTCAAAACAAATCTTCAAACCGTTTTTTCAAACAACGCGTCTGTAAATAAACAGTCAACCATGTTTTGTAAATAAAACACGGGCCTCCACGTAGGTATAAGTCCCAAGCCCCTTTGTACATACCCACTCTAGTACATGAAATTAGGTATTTCATTGTACGCCTTTTGTACATATCTCGATCAGTTTGTTTTTAACTTTAATAACAAACCAAAGATGAAGGTTTCTTTAAATCTTCCCAAAAAATATACCATGGGCCTCCATGTAGGTATAAGTCCCAAGCCCTTTTGTAAATACCTGTTTACATAGCTTTGAATAAATTCAAATGGACCTCTCCCCGAGTGTGAGTCCCGAGCCCTGTGTATACAAATAGATCATGCTTACAGGTATATTTCCTTCATAAACTCCATTATACACGCACACTTTGTCATATATGTATAACTGTTCATATTTGTTCATGTACTTGTTCATGTTTGTTCGTACTTGTTCATACTTGTGATTGTTATATATGCTTGTTCAACTTAGTACAACACTAGGTTCCCCATAGCCTCCTATTGGGCTTCGTGCAAAGAATCTCCACTAGTTTAGGTTAGGACATAGAGTATGGTTTCCCGGTGAAATCGCTCTAAGAGCTCAAACCAACTATACCATGCCTCCCCTTGGGCTTTGTACAAACGAGTGACCCTCCCATAGCCTCCTCTTGGGCTTACAATGCAAGGACCCCGGATTGTCCCTCCCATAGCCTCCTCTTGGGCTTACAATGCAAGGACCCTCGGATAGCCTCCTCTTGGGCTTCGTACAAGGACCCACGGGCTTCTTATAAGCATCCCCAATATCCAAATCAAATACCCTAGGAGATTAGACATTTTTCATCTCTATGCTAGGAGTATCTCTTTTATATCATCACAAACAATTAATCAATCAATCAATCAAACTCTTTTGCCACAAGGCTGGCTGATTAATTAAAGTTTTTGTCACAAGGCTGACTTCATTAAAACTTTTGCCACAAGGCTGGTTAAACAAACAAAAACATCTTTATCATTCTAAGCACCCTAAGTGGCATGGCCCCGGGCTTATAATGAAAAGATTTTCAAACAAAATCAAACAGATGTATGTGATGATATAGATTAGATACATCTAGCATTTAGACGACATTTGTCTATTTTTCTTTGCTTCCACTAGCATAAGTGGGAACTACGATTGCTCTGACTTTCTCAACATCCCTTTGAGAATACGTAGGCACAAGGTCGATCCTTGGCGAGCAAAACAAAACAAAAAAAACCATTCAAACCTTAGCACCCGTAGACCCCGAGCTACAGATGCTCTGATCCCCTCTAAGGGATATGTATGCAGAGGATCGCGATGATCTTTGCGAGCATAATCAAACAAACACCTTAGGTCCCACCTCTTTCTCACAAAAACCTTCACCACAACAAGAATGGAATAAAACATAACAAAGAAACCTATAGAGTACTATAGATACGTTGGGTGCTAATACCTTCCCTTCGTATAACCAACCCTCTTACCCAAAGATCTCTCCCCCCACTTTTAGGTTATTGCAGCTTTTTTCCTTTTCCTCCTTTGGAAATAATAAAAAGTTTGGTCGGTACAAAAGAAAAATCATTTTTTTTGAGCACTCGAGCCCAAAGAAGGCATCAGGTGTCTCATCCACAAAAAAGAGGCACAAAAACGATTTTTCGCACGCGACAGAAAAATGGCGACTTCACTGGGGACCATCTTTTTATTGTTTCCAAAGAAAGGGTTATTTCTATTTGTTATGTTTTTGTTACATGTGTGGTTCCTTGGTTCTGTTACTGGTGTGATTCTGTTACAAGTGATACATTATGGACAAATCCTAACCCGGATTAAGTATACATAAGAATTAGGTGGAGGGTATAGTCATGTATGGCATACAAGGAGTTCAGTCCTTAAAAAGTCAGCATGAGAATCCTTCCGCTCAGTGGAGGTTCCTTGTTTGTAGTATATGTTTAGCAAGTTCAGTTGCGAAGACATTATTGCTTTCATTGAACTGTAGAAGCTGAGTTGGCTGTAGAACCCCAACCCATCCTGGCCTTATTAGGACGTGGTGCAGAAACGATCCAGGTGAAGACTTGGATAGTTGTCATGCGGAGAACCACACTCAGACGAGTTTTTCTTGAGAATATTTCTAGCTCACAAGTTCAGTTGTGCAAGCCGGTAATATCCGAAAGAAGAATGTAGACTCTGACGTATCAGTAGAACATGTTTTGCAGGTGATAAACCCTAGTACTATCCCATGTTTGGTTCTCTGACCTCATGCTCGTGACGCTGGACCTTTGAACCTATGTGTACTATGTTTGAATTACCATGTTTGTAGTACCATGTCTGCGTTACCATGTTTGAACTACCATGTTTGCTTTACCATGTTTGAATATGTGGCATCCACGCATCCATGCATTCATACATTCATTAAAAAAAACCCATCTTTTTCCATAAAAACATGATTTTTCCAAAAATTTTAGAGAGTTTTCTTTGCAAACATTATAGGATTAAGTTATGGAGTGGGTAAAAAGGCATACCAAAAAGTATGATTTCAAAATGCCTAATGTGGAAAGGCTGAAAGAGTTAGCATCTTCTGTACAAAATCCTTCTGATTTTAGGAAAAGCCATGGAAAGCTTTTGCCTATCTTGAACACTCATGTTGATGAAGGACTTCTCAAAACTCTGGTTCAGTTTTATGATCCCGTCTACCGGTGTTTTACCTTTCCAGACTATCAGTTGGTACCAACCTTGGAAGAATACGCCGATCTTTTGGGTATTCCTGTGTCTGACAAAATACCTTTC